>NW_028283433.1:0-94795 GCF_059441005.1 Hippichthys cyanospilos | reverse complement strand
AATGTAGTCCTCTTAATTCTTGCTTCTAAAGCATACGCAAGCAGAAATTTCAATGTACAATGATGTTTTTAAAAAAACAGTCAAAATGTGCTCCACTCGGGCTGAAAACGCTGTTGGGGACATTTCATTAATGTTGACTATAAATCATAAACTAAGCATTTTTCAGCTGAAATAATGAATGTAGTCCTCTTAATTCTTGCTTCTAAAGCATACGCAAGCAGAAATTTCAATGTACAATGATGTTTTTAAAAAAACAGTCAAAATGTGCTCCACTCGGGCTGAAAACGCTTGTTTGGGACATTACATTAATGTTGACTATAAATCATAAACTAAGCATTTTTCAGCTGAAATAATGAATGTAGTCCTCTTAATTCTTGCTTCTAAAGCATACGCAAACAGAAATTTCAATGTACAATGATGTTTTTAAAAAAACGGTCAAAATGTGCTCCACTCGGGCTGAAAACGCTTGTTTGGAACATTTCATTAATGTTGACTATAATTCATAAACTAAGCATTTTTCAGCTGAAATAATGAATGTAGTCCTCTTAATTCTTGCTTCTAAAGCATACGCAAGCAGAAATTTCAATGTACAATGATGTTTTTAAAAAAACGGTCAAAATGTGCTCCACTCGGGCTGAAAACGCTGTTGGGGACATTTCATTAATGTTGACTATAAATCATAAACTAAGCATTTTTCAGCTGAAATAATGAATGTAGTCCTCTTAATTCTTGCTTCTAAAGCATACGCAAGCAGAAATTTCAATGTACAATGATGTTTTTAAAAAAAACAGTCAAAATGTGCTCCACTCGGGCTGAAAACGCTTGTTTGGAACATTTCATTAATGTTGACTATAATTCATAAACTAAGCTTTTTTCAGCTGAAATAATGAATGTAGTCCTCTTAATTCTTGCTTCTAAAGCATACGCAAGCAGAAATTTCAATGTACAATGATGTTTTTAAAAAAACAGTCAAAATGTGCTCTACTCGGGCTGAAAACGCTGTTGGGGACATTTCATTAATGTTGACTATAAATCATAAACTAAGCATTTTTCAGCTGAAATAATGAATGTAGTCCTCTTAATTCTTGCTTCTAAAGCATACGCAAACAGAAATTTCAATGTACAAAGATGTTTTTAAAAAAACGGTCAAAATGTGCTCCACTCGGGCTGAAAACGCTTGTTTGGGACATTACATTAATGTTGACTATAAATCATAAACTAAGCATTTTTCAGCTGAAATAATGAATGTAGTCCTCTTAATTCTTGCTTCTAAAGCATACGCAAACAGAAATTTCAATGTACAATGATGTTTTTAAAAAAACGGTCAAAATGTGCTCCACTCGGGCTGAAAACGCTTGTTTGGAACATTTCATTAATGTTGACTATAAATCATAAACTAAGCATTTTTCAGCTGAAATAATGAATGTAGTCCTCTTAATTCTTGCTTCTAAAGCATACGCAAGCAGAAATTTCAATGTACAATGATGTTTTTAAAAAAAACAGACAAAATGTGCTCCACTCGGGCTGAAAACGCTGTTGGGGACATTTCATTAATGTTGACCATAAATCATAAACTAAGCATTTTTCAGCTGAAATAATGAATGTAGTCCTCTTAATTCTTGCTTCTAAAGCATACGCAAGCAGAAATTTCAATGTACAATGATGTTTTTAAAAAAACAGTCAAAATGTGCTCCACTCGGGCTGAAAACGCTTGTTTGGGACATTACATTAATGTTGACTATAAATCATAAACTAAGCATTTTTCAGCTGAAATAATGAATGTAGTCCTCTTAATTCTTGCTTCTAAAGCATACGCAAACAGAAATTTCAATGTACAATGATGTTTTTAAAAAAACGGTCAAAATGTGCTCCACTCGGGCTGAAAACGCTTGTTTGGAACATTTCATTAATGTTGACTATAAATCATAAACTAAGCATTTTTCAGCTGAAATAATGAATGTAGTCCTCTTAATTCTTGCTTCTAAAGCATACGCAAGCAGAAATTTCAATGTACAATGATGTTTTTAAAAAAAACAGTCAAAATGTGCTCCACTCGGGCTGAAAACGCTGTTGGGGACATTTCATTAATGTTGACTATAAATCATAAACTAAGCATTTTTCAGCTGAAATAATGAATGTAGTCCTCTTAATTCTTGCTTCTAAAGCATACGCAAACAGAAATTTCAATGTACAAAGATGTTTTTAAAAAAACGGTCAAAATGTGCTCCACTCGGGCTGAAAACGCTTGTTTGGGACATTACATTAATGTTGACTATAAATCATAATTTAAGCATTTTTCAGCTGAAATAATGAATGTAGTCCTCTTAATTCTTGCTTCTAAAGCATACGCAAACAGAAATTTCAATGTACAATGATGTTTTTAAAAAAACGGTCAAAATGTGCTCCACTCGGGCTGAAAACGCTTGTTTGGAACATTTCATTAATGTTGACTATAAATCATAAACTAAGCATTTTTCAGCTGAAATAATGAATGTAGTCCTCTTAATTCTTGCTTCTAAAGCATACGCAAGCAGAAATTTCAATGTACAATGATGTTTTTAAAAAAAACAGTCAAAATGTGCTCCACTCGGGCTGAAAACGCTGTTGGGGACATTTCATTAATGTTGACCATAAATCATAAACTAAGCATTTTTCAGCTGAAATAATGAATGTAGTCCTCTTAATTCTTGCTTCTAAAGCATACGCAAGCAGAAATTTCAATGTACAATGATGTTTTTAAAAAAACAGTCAAAATGTGCTCCACTCGGGCTGAAAACGCTTGTTTGGGACATTACATTAATGTTGACTATAAATCATAAACTAAGCATTTTTCAGCTGAAATAATGAATGTAGTCCTCTTAATTCTTGCTTCTAAAGCATACGCAAACAGAAATTTCAATGTACAATGATGTTTTTAAAAAAACGGTCAAAATGTGCTCCACTCGGGCTGAAAACGCTTGTTTGGAACATTTCATTAATGTTGACTATAAATCATAAACTAAGCATTTTTCAGCTGAAATAATGAATGTAGTCCTCTTAATTCTTGCTTCTAAAGCATACGCAAGCAGAAATTTCAATGTACAATGATGTTTTTAAAAAAAACAGTCAAAATGTGCTCCACTCTGGCTGAAAACGCTGTTGGGGACATTTCATTAATGTTGACTATAAATCATAAACTAAGCATTTTTCAGCTGAAATAATGAATGTAGTCCTCTTAATTCTTGCTTCTTAAGCATACGCAAGCAGAAATTTCAATGTACAATGATGTTTTTAAAAAAACAGTCAAAATGTGCTCCACTCGGGCTGAAAACGCTTGTTTGGGACATTACATTAATGTTGACTATAAATCATAAACTAAGCATTTTTCAGCTGAAATAATGAATGTAGTCCTCTTAATTCTTGCTTCTAAAGCATACACAAACAGAAATTTCAATGTACAATGATGTTTTTAAAAAAATGGTCAAAATGTGCTCCACTCGGGCTGAAAACGCTTGTTTGGAACATTTCATTAATGTTGACCATAAATCATAAACTAAGCATTTTTCAGCTGAAATAATGAATGTAGTCCTCTTAATTCTTGCTTCTAAAGCATACGCAAGCAGAAATTTCAATGTACAATGATGTTTTTAAAAAAAACAGTCAAAATGTGCTCCACTCGGGCTGAAAACGCTTGTTTGGAACATTTCATTAATGTTGACTATAAATCATAAACTAAGCATTTTTCAGCTGAAATAATGAATGTAGTCCTCTTAATTCTTGCTTCTAAAGCATACGCAAACAGAAATTTCAATGTACAATGATGTTTTTAAAAAAACGGTCAAAATGTGCTCCACTCGGGCTGAAAACGCTTGTTTGGGACATTACATTAATGTTGACTATAAATCATAAACTAAGCATTTTTCAGCTGAAATAATGAATGTAGTCCTCTTAATTCTTGCTTCTAAAGCATACGCAAACAGAAATTTCAATGTACAATGATGTTTTTAAAAAAACGGTCAAAATGTGCTCCACTCGGGCTGAAAACGCTTGTTTGGAACATTTCATTAATGTTGACTATAAATCATAAACTAAGCATTTTTCAGCTGAAATAATGAATGTAGTCCTCTTAATTCTTGCTTCTAAAGCATACGCAAGCAGAAATATCAATGTACAATGATGTTTTTAAAAAAAACAGTCAAAATGTGCTCCACTCGGGCTGAAAACGCTGTTGGGGACATTTCATTAATGTTGACTATAAATCATAAACTAAGCATTTTTCAGCTGAAATAATGAATGTAGTCCTCTTAATTCTTGCTTCTAAAGCATACGCAAGCAGAAATTTCAATGTACAATGATGTTTTTAAAAAAACGGTCAAAATGTGCTCCACTCGGGCTGAAAACGCTTGTTTGGAACATTTCATTAATGTTGACTATAAATCATAAACTAAGCATTTTTCAGCTGAAATAATGAATGTAGTCCTCTTAATTCTTGCTTCTAAAGCATACGCAAGCAGAAATTTCAATGTACAATGATGTTTTTAAAAAAAACAGACAAAATGTGCTCCACTCGGGCTGAAAACGCTGTTGGGGACATTTCATTAATGTTGACCATAAATCATAAACTAAGCATTTTTCAGCTGAAATAATGAATGTAGTCCTCTTAATTCTTGCTTCTAAAGCATACGCAAGCAGAAATTTCAATGTACAATGATGTTTTTAAAAAAACAGTCAAAATGTGCTCCACTCGGGCTGAAAACGCTTGTTTGGGACATTACATTAATGTTGACTATAAATCATAAACTAAGCATTTTTCAGCTGAAATAATGAATGTAGTCCTCTTAATTCTTGCTTCTAAAGCATACGCAAACAGAAATTTCAATGTACAATGATGTTTTTAAAAAAACGGTCAAAATGTGCTCCACTCGGGCTGAAAACGCTTGTTTGGAACATTTCATTAATGTTGACTATAAATCATAAACTAAGCATTTTTCAGCTGAAATAATGAATGTAGTCCTCTTAATTCTTGCTTCTAAAGCATACGCAAGCAGAAATTTCAATGTACAATGATGTTTTTAAAAAAAACAGTCAAAATGTGCTCCACTCGGGCTGAAAACGCTGTTGGGGACATTTCATTAATGTTGACTATAAATCATAAACTAAGCATTTTTCAGCTGAAATAATGAATGTAGTCCTCTTAATTCTTGCTTCTAAAGCATACGAAAAACAGAAATTTCAATGTACAAAGATGTTTTTAAAAAAACGGTCAAAATGTGCTCCACTCGGGCTGAAAACGCTTGTTTGGGACATTACATTAATGTTGACTATAAATCATAAACTAAGCATTTTTCAGCTGAAATAATGAATGTAGTCCTCTTTATTCTTGCTTCTAAAGCATACGCAAGCAGAAATTTCAATGTACAATGATGTTTTTAAAAAAACGGTCAAAATGTGCTCCACTCGGGCTGAAAACACTTGTTTGGGACATTACATTAATGTTGACTATAAATCATAAACTAAGCATTTTTCAGCTGAAATAATGAATGTAGTCCTCTTAATTCTTGCTTCTAAAGCATACGCAAACAGAAATTTCAATGTACAATGATGTTTTTAAAAAAACGGTCAAAATGTGCTCCACTCGGGCTGAAAACGCTTGTTTGGAACATTTCATTAATGTTGACTATAAATCATAAACTAAGCATTTTTCAGCTGAAATAATGAATGTAGTCCTCTTTATTCTTGCTTCTAAAGCATACGCAAGCAGAAATTTCAATGTACAATGATGTTTTTAAAAAAAACAGTCAAAATGTGCTCCACTCGGGCTGAAAACGCTGTTGGGGACATTTCATTAATGTTGACTATAAATCATAAACTAAGCATTTTTCAGGTGAAATAAAGAATGTAGTCCTCTTAATTCTTGCTTCTAAAGCATACGCAAGCAGAAATTTCAATGTACAATGATGTTTTTAAAAAAACAGTCAAAATGTGCTCCACTCGGGCTGAAAACGCTGTTGGGGACATTTCATTAATGTTGACTATAAATCATAAACTAAGCATTTTTCAGCTGAAATAATGAATGTAGTCCTCTTAATTCTTGCTTCTAAAGCATACGCAAACAGAAATTTCAATGTACAAAGATGTTTTTAAAAAAACGGTCAAAATGTGCTCCACTCGGGCTGAAAACGCTTGTTTGGGACATTACATTAATGTTGACTATAAATCATAAACTAAGCATTTTTCAGCTGAAATAATGAATGTAGTCCTCTTAATTCTTGCTTCTAAAGCATACGCAAACAGAAATTTCAATGTACAATGATGTTTTTAAAAAAACGGTCAAAATGTGCTCCACTCGGGCTGAAAACGCTTGTTTGGAACATTTCATTAATGTTGACTATAAATCATAAACTAAGCATTTTTCAGCTGAAATAATGAATGTAGTCCTCTTAATTCTTGCTTCTAAAGCATACGCAAGCAGAAATTTCAATGTACAATGATGTTTTTAAAAAAAAACAGACAAAATGTGCTCCACTCGGGCTGAAAACGCTGTTGGGGACATTTCATTAATGTTGACCATAAATCATAAACTAAGCATTTTTCAGCTGAAATAATGAATGTAGTCCTCTTAATTCTTGCTTCTAAAGCATACGCAAACAGAAATTTCAATGTACAATGATGTTTTTAAAAAAACGGTCAAAATGTGCTCCACTCGGGCTGAAAACGCTTGTTTGGAACATTTCATTAATGTTGACTATAAATCATAAACTAAGCATTTTTCAGCTGAAATAATGAATGTAGTCCTCTTTATTCTTGCTTCTAAAGCATACGCAAGCAGAAATTTCAATGTACAATGATGTTTTTAAAAAAAACAGTCAAAATGTGCTCCACTCGGGCTGAAAACGCTGTTGGGGACATTTCATTAATGTTGACTATAAATCATAAACTAAGCATTTTTCAGGTGAAATAAAGAATGTAGTCCTCTTAATTCTTGCTTCTAAAGCATACGCAAGCAGAAATTTCAATGTACAATGATGTTTTTAAAAAAACAGTCAAAATGTGCTCCACTCGGGCTGAAAACGCTGTTGGGGACATTTCATTAATGTTGACTATAAATCATAAACTAAGCATTTTTCAGCTGAAATAATGAATGTAGTCCTCTTAATTCTTGCTTCTAAAGCATACGCAAACAGAAATTTCAATGTACAAAGATGTTTTTAAAAAAACGGTCAAAATGTGCTCCACTCGGGCTGAAAACGCTTGTTTGGGACATTACATTAATGTTGACTATAAATCATAAACTAAGCATTTTTCAGCTGAAATAATGAATGTAGTCCTCTTAATTCTTGCTTCTAAAGCATACGCAAACAGAAATTTCAATGTACAATGATGTTTTTAAAAAAACGGTCAAAATGTGCTCCACTCGGGCTGAAAACGCTTGTTTGGAACATTTCATTAATGTTGACTATAAATCATAAACTAAGCATTTTTCAGCTGAAATAATGAATGTAGTCCTCTTAATTCTTGCTTCTAAAGCATACGCAAGCAGAAATTTCAATGTACAATGATGTTTTTAAAAAACCAGTCAAAATGTGCTCCACTCGGGCTGAAAACGCTTGTTTGGAACATTTCATTAATGTTGACTATAAATCATAAACTAAGCATTTTTCAGCTGAAATAATGAATGTAGTCCTCTTAATTCTTGCTTCTAAAGCATACGCAAGCAGAAATTTCAATGTACAATGATGTTTTTAAAAAAAACAGTCAAAATGTGCTCCACTCGGGCTGAAAACGCTGTTGGGGACATTTCATTAATGTTGACTATAAATCATAAACTAAGCATTTTTCAGCTGAAATAATGAATGTAGTCCTCTTAATTCTTGCTTCTAAAGCATACGAAAAACAGAAATTTCAATGTACAAAGATGTTTTTAAAAAAACGGTCAAAATGTGCTCCACTCGGGCTGAAAACGCTTGTTTGGGACATTACATTAATGTTGACTATAAATCATAAACTAAGCATTTTTCAGCTGAAATAATGAATGTAGTCCTCTTTATTCTTGCTTCTAAAGCATACGCAAGCAGAAATTTCAATGTACAATGATGTTTTTAAAAAAACGGTCAAAATGTGCTCCACTCGGGCTGAAAACGCTTGTTTGGGACATTACATTAATGTTGACTATAAATCATAAACTAAGCATTTTTCAGCTGAAATAATGAATGTAGTCCTCTTAATTCTTGCTTCTAAAGCATACGCAAACAGAAATTTCAATGTACAATGATGTTTTTAAAAAAACGGTCAAAATGTGCTCCACTCGGGCTGAAAACGCTTGTTTGGAACATTTCATTAATGTTGACTATAAATCATAAACTAAGCATTTTTCAGCTGAAATAATGAATGTAGTCCTCTTAATTCTTGCTTCTAAAGCATACGCAAGCAGAAATATCAATGTACAATGATGTTTTTAAAAAAAACAGTCAAAATGTGCTCCACTCGGGCTGAAAACGCTGTTGGGGACATTTCATTAATGTTGACTATAAATCATAAACTAAGCATTTTTCAGCTGAAATAATGAATGTAGTCCTCTTAATTCTTGCTTCTAAAGCATACGCAAGCAGAAATTTCAATGAACAATGATGTTTTTAAAAAAACAGTCAAAATGTGCTCCACTCGGGCTGAAAACGCTTGTTTGGGACATTACATTAATGTTGACTATAAATCATAAACTAAGCATTTTTCAGCTGAAATAATGAATGTAGTCCTCTTTATTCTTGCTTCTAAAGCATACGCAAGCAGAAATTTCAATGTACAATGATGTTTTTAAAAAAACGGTCAAAATGTGCTCCACTCGGGCTGAAAACACTTGTTTGGGACATTACATTAATGTTGACTATAAATCATAAACTAAGCATTTTTCAGCTGAAATAATGAATGTAGTCCTCTTAATTCTTGCTTCTAAAGCATACGCAAACAGAAATTTCAATGTACAATGATGTTTTTAAAAAAACGGTCAAAATGTGCTCCACTCGGGCTGAAAACGCTTGTTTGGAACATTTCATTAATGTTGACTATAAATCATAAACTAAGCATTTTTCAGCTGAAATAATGAATGTAGTCCTCTTTATTCTTGCTTCTAAAGCATACGCAAGCAGAAATTTCAATGTACAATGATGTTTTTAAAAAAAACAGTCAAAATGTGCTCCACTCGGGCTGAAAACGCTGTTGGGGACATTTCATTAATGTTGACTATAAATCATAAACTAAGCATTTTTCAGGTGAAATAAAGAATGTAGTCCTCTTAATTCTTGCTTCTAAAGCATACGCAAGCAGAAATTTCAATGTACAATGATGTTTTTAAAAAAACAGTCAAAATGTGCTCCACTCGGGCTGAAAACGCTGTTGGGGACATTTCATTAATGTTGACTATAAATCATAAACTAAGCATTTTTCAGCTGAAATAATGAATGTAGTCCTCTTAATTCTTGCTTCTAAAGCATACGCAAACAGAAATTTCAATGTACAAAGATGTTTTTAAAAAAACGGTCAAAATGTGCTCCACTCGGGCTGAAAACGCTTGTTTGGGACATTACATTAATGTTGACTATAAATCATAAACTAAGCATTTTTCAGCTGAAATAATGAATGTAGTCCTCTTAATTCTTGCTTCTAAAGCATACGCAAACAGAAATTTCAATGTACAATGATGTTTTTAAAAAAACGGTCAAAATGTGCTCCACTCGGGCTGAAAACGCTTGTTTGGAACATTTCATTAATGTTGACTATAAATCATAAACTAAGCATTTTTCAGCTGAAATAATGAATGTAGTCCTCTTAATTCTTGCTTCTAAAGCATACGCAAGCAGAAATTTCAATGTACAATGATGTTTTTAAAAAAAAACAGACAAAATGTGCTCCACTCGGGCTGAAAACGCTGTTGGGGACATTTCATTAATGTTGACCATAAATCATAAACTAAGCATTTTTCAGCTGAAATAATGAATGTAGTCCTCTTAATTCTTGCTTCTAAAGCATACGCAAACAGAAATTTCAATGTACAATGATGTTTTTAAAAAAACGGTCAAAATGTGCTCCACTCGGGCTGAAAACGCTTGTTTGGAACATTTCATTAATGTTGACTATAAATCATAAACTAAGCATTTTTCAGCTGAAATAATGAATGTAGTCCTCTTTATTCTTGCTTCTAAAGCATACGCAAGCAGAAATTTCAATGTACAATGATGTTTTTAAAAAAAACAGTCAAAATGTGCTCCACTCGGGCTGAAAACGCTGTTGGGGACATTTCATTAATGTTGACTATAAATCATAAACTAAGCATTTTTCAGGTGAAATAAAGAATGTAGTCCTCTTAATTCTTGCTTCTAAAGCATACGCAAGCAGAAATTTCAATGTACAATGATGTTTTTAAAAAAACAGTCAAAATGTGCTCCACTCGGGCTGAAAACGCTGTTGGGGACATTTCATTAATGTTGACTATAAATCATAAACTAAGCATTTTTCAGCTGAAATAATGAATGTAGTCCTCTTAATTCTTGCTTCTAAAGCATACGCAAACAGAAATTTCAATGTACAAAGATGTTTTTAAAAAAACGGTCAAAATGTGCTCCACTCGGGCTGAAAACGCTTGTTTGGGACATTACATTAATGTTGACTATAAATCATAAACTAAGCATTTTTCAGCTGAAATAATGAATGTAGTCCTCTTAATTCTTGCTTCTAAAGCATACGCAAACAGAAATTTCAATGTACAATGATGTTTTTAAAAAAACGGTCAAAATGTGCTCCACTCGGGCTGAAAACGCTTGTTTGGAACATTTCATTAATGTTGACTATAAATCATAAACTAAGCATTTTTCAGCTGAAATAATGAATGTAGTCCTCTTAATTCTTGCTTCTAAAGCATACGCAAGCAGAAATTTCAATGTACAATGATGTTTTTAAAAAACCAGTCAAAATGTGCTCCACTCGGGCTGAAAACGCTTGTTTGGGACATTACATTAATGTTGACTATAAATCATAAACTAAGCATTTTTCAGCTGAAATAATGAATGTAGTCCTCTTAATTCTTGCTTCTAAAGCATACGCAAACAGAAATTTCAATGTACAATGATGTTTTTAAAAAAACGGTCAAAATGTGCTCCACTCGGGCTGAAAACGCTTGTTTGGAACATTTCATTAATGTTGACTATAAATCATAAACTAAGCATTTTTCAGCTGAAATAATGAATGTAGTCCTCTTAATTCTTGCTTCTAAAGCATATGCAAGCAGAAATTTCAATGTACAATGATGTTTTTAAAAAAACAGTCAAAATGTGCTCCACTCGGGCTGAAAACGCTTGTTTGGGACATTACATTAATGTTGACTATAAATCATAAACTAAGCATTTTTCAGCTGAAATAATGAATGTAGTCCTCTTAATTCTTGCTTCTAAAGCATACGCAAACAGAAATTTCAATGTACAATGATGTTTTTAAAAAAACGGTCAAAATGTGCTCCACTCGGGCTGAAAACGCTTGTTTGGAACATTTCATTAATGTTGACTATAAATCATAAACTAAGCATTTTTCAGCTGAAATAATGAATGTAGTCCTCTTAATTCTTGCTTCTAAAGCATACACAAGCAGAAATTTCAATGTACAATGATGTTTTTAAAAAAACAGTCAAAATGTGCTCCACTCGGGCTGAAAACGCTTGTTTGGGACATTTCATTAATGTTGACTATAAATCATAAACTAAGCATTTTTCAGCTGAAATAATGAATGTAGTCCTCTTAATTCTTGCTTCTAAAGCATACGCAAGCAGAAATTTCAATGTACAATGATGTTTTTAAAAAAACAGTCAAAATGTGCTCCACTCGGGCTGAAAACGCTTGTTTGGGACATTACATTAATGTTGACTATAAATCATAAACTAAGCATTTTTCAGCTGAAATAATGAATGTAGTCCTCTTAATTCTTGCTTCTAAAGCATACGCAAACAGAAATTTCAATGTACAATGATGTTTTTAAAAAAACGGTCAAAATGTGCTCCACTCGGGCTGAAAACGCTTGTTTGGAACATTTCATTAATGTTGACTATAAATCATAAACTAAGCATTTTTCAGCTGAAATAATGAATGTAGTCCTCTTAATTCTTGCTTCTAAAGCATACGCAAGCAGAAATTTCAATGTACAATGATGTTTTTAAAAAAAACAGTCAAAATGTGCTCCACTCGGGCTGAAAACGCTGTTGGGGACATTTCATTAATGTTGACTATAAATCATAAACTAAGCATTTTTCAGCTGAAATAATGAATGTAGTCCTCTTAATTCTTGCTTCTTAAGCATACGCAAGCAGAAATTTCAATGTACAATGATGTTTTTAAAAAAACAGTCAAAATGTGCTCCACTCGGGCTGAAAACGCTTGTTTGGGACATTACATTAATGTTGACTATAAATCATAAACTAAGCATTTTTCAGCTGAAATAATGAATGTAGTCCTCTTAATTCTTGCTTCTAAAGCATACGGAAACAGAAATTTCAATGTACAATGATGTTTTTAAAAAAACGGTCAAAATGTGCTCCACTCGGGCTGAAAACGCTTGTTTGGAACATTTCATTAATGTTGACTATAAATCATAAACTAAGCATTTTTCAGCTGAAATAATGAATGTAGTCCTCTTAATTCTTGCTTCTAAAGCATACGCAAACAGAAATTTCAATGTACAATGATGTTTTTAAAAAAACGGTCAAAATGTGCTCCACTCGGGCTGAAAACGCTTGTTTGGAACATTTCATTAATGTTGACTATAAATCATAAACTAAGCATTTTTCAGCTGAAATAATGAATGTAGTCCTCTTTATTCTTGCTTCTAAAGCATACGCAAGCAGAAATTTCAATGTACAATGATGTTTTTAAAAAAAACAGTCAAAATGTGCTCCACTCGGGCTGAAAACGCTGTTGGGGACATTTCATTAATGTTGACTATAAATCATAAATTAAGCATTTTTCAGGTGAAATAAAGAATGTAGTCCTCTTAATTCTTGCTTCTAAAGCATACGCAAGCAGAAATTTCAATGTACAATGATGTTTTTAAAAAAACAGTCAAAATGTGCTCCACTCGGGCTGAAAACGCTGTTGGGGACATTTCATTAATGTTGACTATAAATCATAAACTAAGCATTTTTCAGCTGAAATAATGAATGTAGTCCTCTTAATTCTTGCTTCTAAAGCATACGCAAACAGAAATTTCAATGTACAAAGATGTTTTTAAAAAAACGGTCAAAATGTGCTCCACTCGGGCTGAAAACGCTTGTTTGGGACATTACATTAATGTTGACTATAAATCATAAACTAAGCATTTTTCAGCTGAAATAATGAATGTAGTCCTCTTAATTCTTGCTTCTAAAGCATACGCAAACAGAAATTTCAATGTACAATGATGTTTTTAAAAAAACGGTCAAAATGTGCTCCACTCGGGCTGAAAACGCTTGTTTGGAACATTTCATTAATGTTGACTATAAATCATAAACTAAGCATTTTTCAGCTGAAATAATGAATGTAGTCCTCTTAATTCTTGCTTCTAAAGCATACGCAAGCAGAAATTTCAATGTACAATGATGTTTTTAAAAAACCAGTCAAAATGTGCTCCACTCGGGCTGAAAACGCTTGTTTGGGACATTACATTAATGTTGACTATAAATCATAAACTAAGCATTTTTCAGCTGAAATAATGAATGTAGTCCTCTTAATTCTTGCTTCTACAGCATACGCTAGCAGAAATTTCAATGTACAATGATGTTTTTAAAAAAACGGTCAAAATGTGCTCCACTCGGGCTGAAAACGCTTGTTTGGAACATTTCATTAATGTTGACTATAAATCATAAACTAAGCATTTTTCAGCTGAAATAATGAATGTAGTCCTCTTAATTCTTGCTTCTAAAGCATACGCAAGCAGAAATTTCAATGTACAATGATGTTTTCAAAAAAACAGTCAAAATGTGCTCCACTCGGGCTGAAAACGCTGTTGGGGACATTTCATTAATGTTGACTATAAATCAAAAACTAAGCATTTTTCAGCTGAAATAATGAATGTAGTCCTCTTAATTCTTGCTTCTACAGCATACGCAAGCAGAAATTTCAATGTACAATGATGTTTTTAAAAAAACGGTCAAAATGTGCTCCACTCGGGCTGAAAACGCTTGTTTGGAACATTTCATTAATGTTGACTATAAATCATAAACTAAGCATTTTTCAGCTGAAATAATGAATGTAGTCCTCTTAATTCTTGCTTCTAAAGCATACGCAAGCAGAAATTTCAATGTACAATGATGTTTTCAAAAAAACAGTCAAAATGTGCTCCACTCGGGCTGAAAACGCTTGTTTGGGACATTACATTAATGTTGACTATAAATCATAAACTAAGCATTTTTCAGCTGAAATAATGAATGTAGTCCTCTTAATTCTTGCTTCTAAAGCATACGCAAGCAGAAATTTCAATGTACAATGATGTTTTTAAAAAAACAGTCAAAATGTGCTCCACTCAGGCTGAAAACGCTGTTGGGGACATTTCATTAATGTTGACTATAAATCATAAACTAAGCATTTTTCAGCTGAAATAATGAATGTAGTCCTCTTAATTCTTGCTTCTAAAGCATACGCAAGCAGAAATTTCAATGTACAATGATGTTTTTAAAAAAACAGTCAAAATGTGCTCCACTCGGGCTGAAAACGCTTGTTTGGGACATTACATTAATGTTGACTATAAATCATAAACTAAGCATTTTTCAGCTGAAATAATGAATGTAGTCCTCTTAATTCTTGCTTCTACAGCATACGCAAGCAGAAATTTCAATGTACAATGATGTTTTTAAAAAAACGGTCAAAATGTGCTCCACTCGGGCTGAAAACGCTTGTTTGGAACATTTCATTAATGTTGACTATAAATCATAAACTAAGCATTTTTCAGCTGAAATAATGAATGTAGTCCTCTTAATTCTTGCTTCTACAGCATACGCAAGCAGAAATTTCAATGTACAATGATGTTTTTAAAAAAACAGTCAAAATGTGCTCCACTCGGGCTGAAAACGCTTGTTTGGGACATTTCATTAATGTTGACTATAAATCATAAACTAAGCATTTTTCAGCTGAAATAATGAATGTAGTCCTCTTAATTCTTGCTTCTACAGCATACGCAAGCAGAAATTTCAATGTACAATGATGTTTTTAAAAAAACGGTCAAAATGTGCTCCACTCGGGCTGAAAACGCTTGTTTGGAACATTTCATTAATGTTGACTATAAATCATAAACTAAGCATTTTTCAGCTGAAATAATGAATGTAGTCCTCTTAATTCTTGCTTCTACAGCATACGCAAGCAGAAATTTCAATGTACAATGATGTTTTTAAAAAAACGGTCAAAATGTGCTCCACTCGGGCTGAAAACGCTTGTTTGGAACATTTCATTAATGTTGACTATAAATCATAAACTAAGCATTTTTCAGCTGAAATAATGAATGTAGTCCTCTTAATTCTTGCTTCTAAAGCATACGCAAGCAGAAATTTCAATGTACAATGATGTTTTCAAAAAAACAGTCAAAACGTGCTCCACTCGGGCTGAAAACGCTTGTTTGGGACGTTACATTAATGTTGACTATAAATCATAAACTAAGCATTTTTCAGCTGAAATAATGAATGTAGTCCTCTTAATTCTTGCTTCTAAAGCATACGCAAGCAGAAATTTCAATGTACAATGATGTTTTCAAAAAAACAGTCAAAATGTGCTCCACTCGGGCTGAAAACACTTGTTTGGGACATTACATTAATGTTGACTATAAATCATAAACTAAGCATTTTTCAGCTGAAATAATGAATGTAGTCCTCTTGATTCTTGCTTCTACAGCATACGCAAGCAGAAATTTCAATGTACAATGATGTTTTTAAAAAAACGGTCAAAATGTGCTCCACTCGGGCTGAAAACGCTTGTTTGGAACATTTCATTAATGTTGACTATAAATCATAAACTAAGCATTTTTCAGCTGAAATAATGAATGTAGTCCTCTTAATTCTTGCTTCTAAAGCATACGCAAGCAGAAATTTCAATGTACAATGATGTTTTCAAAAAAACAGTCAAAATGTGCTCCACTCGGGCTGAAAACGCTTGTTTGGGACATTACATTAATGTTGACTATAAATCATAAACTAAGCATTTTTCAGCTGAAATAATGAATGTAGTCCTCTTAATTCTTGCTTCTACAGCATACGCTAGCAGAAATTTCAATGTACAATGATGTTTTTAAAAAAACGGTCAAAATGTGCTCCACTCGGGCTGAAAACGCTTGTTTGGAACATTTCATTAATGTTGACTATAAATCATAAACTAAGCATTTTTCAGCTGAAATAATGAATGTAGTCCTCTTAATTCTTGCTTCTAAAGCATACGCAAGCAGAAATTTCAATGTACAATGATGTTTTCAAAAAAACAGTCAAAATGTGCTCCACTCGGGCTGAAAACGCTTGTTTGGGACATTACATTAATGTTGACTATAAATCATAAACTAAGCATTTTTCAGCTGAAATAATGAATGTAGTCCTCTTAATTCTTGCTTCTAAAGCATACGCAAGCAGAAATTTCAATGTACAATGATGTTTTTAAAAAAAACAGTCAAAATGTGCTCCACTCGGGCTGAAAACGCTGTTGGGGACATTTCATTAACGTTGACTATAAATCAAAAATTAAGCATTTTTCAGCTGAAATAATGAATGTAGTCCTCTTAATTCTTGCTTCTAAAGCATACGCAAGCAGAAATTTCAATGTACAATGATGTTTTTAAAAAAAACAGTCAAAATGTGCTCCACTCGGGCTGAAAACGCTGTTGGGGACATTTCATTAATGTTGACTATAAATCAAAAACTAAGCATTTTTCAGCTGAAATAATGAATGTAGTCCTCTTAATTCTTGCTTCTAAAGCATACGCAAGCAGAAATTTCAATGTACAATGATGTTTTTAAAAAAACAGTCAAAATGTGCTCCACTCAGGCTGAAAACGCTGTTGGGGACATTTCATTAATGTTGACTATAAATCATAAACTAAGCATTTTTCAGCTGAAATAATGAATGTAGTCCTCTTAATTCTTGCTTCTAAAGCATACGCAAGCAGAAATTTCAATGTACAATGATGTTTTTAAAAAAACAGTCAAAATGTGCTCCACTCGGGCTGAAAACGCTTGTTTGGGACATTACATTAATGTTGACTATAAATCATAAACTAAGCATTTTTCAGCTGAAATAATGAATGTAGTCCTCTTAATTCTTGCTTCTACAGCATACGCAAGCAGAAATTTCAATGTACAATGATGTTTTTAAAAAAACAGTCAAAATGTGCTCCACTCAGGCTGAAAACGCTGTTGGGGACATTTCATTAATGTTGACTATAAATCATAAACTAAGCATTTTTCAGCTGAAATAATGAATGTAGTCCTCTTAATTCTTGCTTCTAAAGCATACGCAAGCAGAAATTTCAATGTACAATGATGTTTTTAAAAAAACAGTCAAAATGTGCTCCACTCGGGCTGAAAACGCTTGTTTGGGACATTACATTAATGTTGACTATAAATCATAAACTAAGCATTTTTCAGCTGAAATAATGAATGTAGTCCTCTTAATTCTTGCTTCTACAGCATACGCAAGCAGAAATTTCAATGTACAATGATGTTTTTAAAAAAACGGTCAAAATGTGCTCCACTCGGGCTGAAAACGCTTGTTTGGAACATTTCATTAATGTTGACTATAAATCATAAACTAAGCATTTTTCAGCTGAAATAATGAATGTAGTCCTCTTAATTCTTGCTTCTACAGCATACGCAAGCAGAAATTTCAATGTACAATGATGTTTTTAAAAAAACAGTCAAAATGTGCTCCACTCGGGCTGAAAACGCTTGTTTGGGACATTTCATTAATGTTGACTATAAATCATAAACTAAGCATTTTTCAGCTGAAATAATGAATGTAGTCCTCTTAATTCTTGCTTCTACAGCATACGCAAGCAGAAATTTCAATGTACAATGATGTTTTTAAAAAAACGGTCAAAATGTGCTCCACTCGGGCTGAAAACGCTTGTTTGGAACATTTCATTAATGTTGACTATAAATCATAAACTAAGCATTTTTCAGCTGAAATAATGAATGTAGTCCTCTTAATTCTTGCTTCTAAAGCAGACGCAAGCAGAAATTTCAATGTACAATGATGTTTTCAAAAAAACAGTCAAAATGTGCTCCACTCGGGCTGAAAACGCTTGTTTGGGACATTACATTAATGTTGACTATAAATCATAAACTAAGCATTTTTCAGCTGAAATAATGAATGTAGTCCTCTTAATTCTTGCTTCTACAGCATACGCAAGCAGAAATTTCAATGTACAATGATGTTTTTAAAAAAACGGTCAAAATGTGCTCCACTCGGGCTGAAAACGCTTGTTTGGAACATTTCATTAATGTTGACTATAAATCATAAACTAAGCATTTTTCAGCTGAAATAATGAATGTAGTCCTCTTAATTCTTGCTTCTACAGCATACGCAAGCAGAAATTTCAATGTACAATGATGTTTTTAAAAAAACGGTCAAAATGTGCTCCACTCGGGCTGAAAACGCTTGTTTGGAACATTTCATTAATGTTGACTATAAATCATAAACTAAGCATTTTTCAGCTGAAATAATGAATGTAGTCCTCTTAATTCTTGCTTCTAAAGCATACGCAAGCAGAAATTTCAATGTACAATGATGTTTTCAAAAAAACAGTCAAAATGTGCTCCACTCGGGCTGAAAACGCTTGTTTGGGACATTACATTAATGTTGACTATAAATCATAAACTAAGCATTTTTCAGCTGAAATAATGAATGTAGTCCTCTTAATTCTTGCTTCTAAAGCATACGCAAGCAGAAATTTCAATGTACAATGATGTTTTTAAAAAAACAGTCAAAATGTGCTCCACTCAGGCTGAAAACGCTGTTGGGGACATTTCATTAATGTTGACTATAAATCATAAACTAAGCATTTTTCAGCTGAAATAATGAATGTAGTCCTCTTAATTCTTGCTTCTAAAGCATACGCAAGCAGAAATTTCAATGTACAATGATGTTTTTAAAAAAACAGTCAAAATGTGCTCCACTCGGGCTGAAAACGCTTGTTTGGGACATTACATTAATGTTGACTATAAATCATAAACTAAGCATTTTTCAGCTGAAATAATGAATGTAGTCCTCTTAATTCTTGCTTCTACAGCATACGCAAGCAGAAATTTCAATGTACAATGATGTTTTTAAAAAAACGGTCAAAATGTGCTCCACTCGGGCTGAAAACGCTTGTTTGGAACATTTCATTAATGTTGACTATAAATCATAAACTAAGCATTTTTCAGCTGAAATAATGAATGTAGTCCTCTTAATTCTTGCTTCTACAGCATACGCAAGCAGAAATTTCAATGTACAATGATGTTTTTAAAAAAACAGTCAAAATGTGCTCCACTCGGGCTGAAAACGCTTGTTTGGGACATTTCATTAATGTTGACTATAAATCATAAACTAAGCATTTTTCAGCTGAAATAATGAATGTAGTCCTCTTAATTCTTGCTTCTACAGCATACGCAAGCAGAAATTTCAATGTACAATGATGTTTTTAAAAAAACGGTCAAAATGTGCTCCACTCGGGCTGAAAACGCTTGTTTGGAACATTTCATTAATGTTGACTATAAATCATAAACTAAGCATTTTTCAGCTGAAATAATGAATGTAGTCCTCTTAATTCTTGCTTCTAAAGCAGACGCAAGCAGAAATTTCAATGTACAATGATGTTTTCAAAAAAACAGTCAAAATGTGCTCCACTCGGGCTGAAAACGCTTGTTTGGGACATTACATTAATGTTGACTATAAATCATAAACTAAGCATTTTTCAGCTGAAATAATGAATGTAGTCCTCTTAATTCTTGCTTCTAAAGCATACGCAAACAGAAATTTCAATGTACAATGATGTTTTTAAAAAAACGGTCAAAATGTGCTCCACTCGGGCTGAAAACGCTTGTTTGGAACATTTCATTAATGTTGACTATAATTCATAAACTAAGCATTTTTCAGCTGAAATAATGAATGTAGTCCTCTTAATTCTTGCTTCTAAAGCATACGCAAGCAGAAATTTCAATGTACAATGATGTTTTTAAAAAAACAGTCAAAATGTGCTCCACTCGGGCTGAAAACGCTTGTTTGGGACATTACATTAATGTTGACTATAAATCATAAACTAAGCATTTTTCAGCTGAAATAATGAATGTAGTCCTCTTAATTCTTGCTTCTAAAGCAGACGCAAGCAGAAATTTCAATGTACAATGATGTTTTTAAAAAAATGGTCAAAATGTGCTCCACTCGGGCTGAAAACGCTTGTTTGGAACATTTCATTAATGTTGACTATAAATCATAAACTAAGCATTTTTCAGCTGAAATAATGAATGTAGTCCTCTTAATTCTTGCTTCTAAAGCATACGCAAGCAGAAATTTCAATGTACAATGATGTTTTTAAAAAAAACAGTCAAAATGTGCTCCACTCGGGCTGAAAACGCTGTTGGGGACATTTCATTAATGTTGACTATAAATCAAAAACTAAGCATTTTTCAGCTGAAATAATGAATGTAGTCCTCTTAATTCTTGCTTCTAAAGCATACGCAAGCAGAAATTTCAATGTACAATGATGTTTTTAAAAAAACAGTCAAAATGTGCTCCACTCAGGCTGAAAACGCTGTTGGGGACATTTCATTAATGTTGACTATAAATCATAAACTAAGCATTTTTCAGCTGAAATAATGAATGTAGTCCTCTTAATTCTTGCTTCTAAAGCATACGCAAGCAGAAATTTCAATGTACAATGATGTTTTCAAAAAAACAGTCAAAATGTGCTCCACTCGGGCTGAAAACGCTTGTTTGGGACATTACATTAATGTTGACTATAAATCATAAACTAAGCATTTTTCAGCTGAAATAATGAATGTAGTCCTCTTAATTCTTGCTTCTACAGCATACGCTAGCAGAAATTTCAATGTACAATGATGTTTTTAAAAAAACGGTCAAAATGTGCTCCACTCGGGCTGAAAACGCTTGTTTGGAACATTTCATTAATGTTGACTATAAATCATAAACTAAGCATTTTTCAGCTGAAATAATGAATGTAGTCCTCTTAATTCTTGCTTATGGTTTGTTGAGAAAAATCAGCGAGTGATACGCAAGCAGAAATTTCAATGTACAATGATGTTTTTAAAAAAACAGTCAAAATGTGCTCCACTCGGGCTGAAAACGCTTGTTTGGGACATTACATTAATGTTGACTATAAATCAAAAACTAAGCATTTTTCAGCTGAAATAATGAATGTAGTCCTCTTAATTCTTGCTTCTACAGCATACGCTAGCAGAAATTTCAATGTACAATGATGTTTTTAAAAAAACGGTCAAAATGTGCTCCACTCGGGCTGAAAACGCTTGTTTGGAACATTTCATTAATGTTGACTATAAATCATAAACTAAGCATTTTTCAGCTGAAATAATGAATGTAGTCCTCTTAATTCTTGCTTCTAAAGCATACGCAAGCAGAAATTTCAATGTACAATGATGTTTTCAAAAAAACAGTCAAAATGTGCTCCACTCGGGCTGAAAACGCTGTTGGGGACATTTCATTAATGTTGACTATAAATCAAAAACTAAGCATTTTTCAGCTGAAATAATGAATGTAGTCCTCTTAATTCTTGCTTCTACAGCATACGCAAGCAGAAATTTCAATGTACAATGATGTTTTTAAAAAAACGGTCAAAATGTGCTCCACTCGGGCTGAAAACGCTTGTTTGGAACATTTCATTAATGTTGACTATAAATCATAAACTAAGCATTTTTCAGCTGAAATAATGAATGTAGTCCTCTTAATTCTTGCTTCTACAGCATACGCAAGCAGAAATTTCAATGTACAATGATGTTTTTAAAAAAACGGTCAAAATGTGCTCCACTCGGGCTGAAAACGCTTGTTTGGAACATTTCATTAATGTTGACTATAAATCATAAACTAAGCATTTTTCAGCTGAAATAATGAATGTAGTCCTCTTAATTCTTGCTTCTAAAGCAGACGCAAGCAGAAATTTCAATGTACAATGATGTTTTCAAAAAAACAGTCAAAATGTGCTCCACTCGGGCTGAAAACGCTTGTTTGGGACATTACATTAATGTTGACTATAAATCATAAACTAAGCATTTTTCAGCTGAAATAATGAATGTAGTCCTCTTAATTCTTGCTTCTACAGCATACGCAAGCAGAAATTTCAATGTACAATGATGTTTTTAAAAAAACGGTCAAAATGTGCTCCACTCGGGCTGAAAACGCTTGTTTGGAACATTTCATTAATGTTGACTATAAATCATAAACTAAGCATTTTTCAGCTGAAATAATGAATGTAGTCCTCTTAATTCTTGCTTCTACAGCATACGCAAGCAGAAATTTCAATGTACAATGATGTTTTTAAAAAAACGGTCAAAATGTGCTCCACTCGGGCTGAAAACGCTTGTTTGGAACATTTCATTAATGTTGACTATAAATCATAAACTAAGCATTTTTCAGCTGAAATAATGAATGTAGTCCTCTTAATTCTTGCTTCTAAAGCATACGCAAGCAGAAATTTCAATGTACAATGATGTTTTCAAAAAAACAGTCAAAATGTGCTCCACTCGGGCTGAAAACGCTTGTTTGGGACATTACATTAATGTTGACTATAAATCATAAACTAAGCATTTTTCAGCTGAAATAATGAATGTAGTCCTCTTAATTCTTGCTTCTAAAGCATACGCAAGCAGAAATTTCAATGTACAATGATGTTTTTAAAAAAACAGTCAAAATGTGCTCCACTCAGGCTGAAAACGCTGTTGGGGACATTTCATTAATGTTGACTATAAATCATAAACTAAGCATTTTTCAGCTGAAATAATGAATGTAGTCCTCTTAATTCTTGCTTCTAAAGCATACGCAAGCAGAAATTTCAATGTACAATGATGTTTTTAAAAAAACAGTCAAAATGTGCTCCACTCGGGCTGAAAACGCTTGTTTGGGACATTACATTAATGTTGACTATAAATCATAAACTAAGCATTTTTCAGCTGAAATAATGAATGTAGTCCTCTTAATTCTTGCTTCTACAGCATACGCAAGCAGAAATTTCAATGTACAATGATGTTTTTAAAAAAACGGTCAAAATGTGCTCCACTCGGGCTGAAAACGCTTGTTTGGAACATTTCATTAATGTTGACTATAAATCATAAACTAAGCATTTTTCAGCTGAAATAATGAATGTAGTCCTCTTAATTCTTGCTTCTACAGCATACGCAAGCAGAAATTTCAATGTACAATGATGTTTTTAAAAAAACAGTCAAAATGTGCTCCACTCGGGCTGAAAACGCTTGTTTGGGACATTTCATTAATGTTGACTATAAATCATAAACTAAGCATTTTTCAGCTGAAATAATGAATGTAGTCCTCTTAATTCTTGCTTCTACAGCATACGCAAGCAGAAATTTCAATGTACAATGATGTTTTTAAAAAAACGGTCAAAATGTGCTCCACTCGGGCTGAAAACGCTTGTTTGGAACATTTCATTAATGTTGACTATAAATCATAAACTAAGCATTTTTCAGCTGAAATAATGAATGTAGTCCTCTTAATTCTTGCTTCTAAAGCAGACGCAAGCAGAAATTTCAATGTACAATGATGTTTTCAAAAAAACAGTCAAAATGTGCTCCACTCGGGCTGAAAACGCTTGTTTGGGACATTACATTAATGTTGACTATAAATCATAAACTAAGCATTTTTCAGCTGAAATAATGAATGTAGTCCTCTTAATTCTTGCTTCTAAAGCATACGCAAACAGAAATTTCAATGTACAATGATGTTTTTAAAAAAACGGTCAAAATGTGCTCCACTCGGGCTGAAAACGCTTGTTTGGAACATTTCATTAATGTTGACTATAATTCATAAACTAAGCATTTTTCAGCTGAAATAATGAATGTAGTCCTCTTAATTCTTGCTTCTAAAGCATACGCAAGCAGAAATTTCAATGTACAATGATGTTTTTAAAAAAACAGTCAAAATGTGCTCCACTCGGGCTGAAAACGCTTGTTTGGGACGTTACATTAATGTTGACTATAAATCATAAACTAAGCATTTTTCAGCTGAAATAATGAATGTAGTCCTCTTAATTCTTGCTTCTAAAGCAGACGCAAGCAGAAATTTCAATGTACAATGATGTTTTTAAAAAAATGGTCAAAATGTGCTCCACTCGGGCTGAAAACGCTTGTTTGGAACATTTCATTAATGTTGACTATAAATCATAAACTAAGCATTTTTCAGCTGAAATAATGAATGTAGTCCTCTTAATTCTTGCTTCTAAAGCATACGCAAGCAGAAATTTCAATGTACAATGATGTTTTTAAAAAAAACAGTCAAAATGTGCTCCACTCGGGCTGAAAACGCTGTTGGGGACATTTCATTAATGTTGACTATAAATCAAAAACTAAGCATTTTTCAGCTGAAATAATGAATGTAGTCCTCTTAATTCTTGCTTCTAAAGCATACGCAAGCAGAAATTTCAATGTACAATGATGTTTTTAAAAAAACAGTCAAAATGTGCTCCACTCAGGCTGAAAACGCTGTTGGGGACATTTCATTAATGTTGACTATAAATCATAAACTAAGCATTTTTCAGCTGAAATAATGAATGTAGTCCTCTTAATTCTTGCTTCTAAAGCATACGCAAGCAGAAATTTCAATGTACAATGATGTTTTCAAAAAAACAGTCAAAATGTGCTCCACTCGGGCTGAAAACGCTTGTTTGGGACATTACATTAATGTTGACTATAAATCATAAACTAAGCATTTTTCAGCTGAAATAATGAATGTAGTCCTCTTAATTCTTGCTTCTACAGCATACGCTAGCAGAAATTTCAATGTACAATGATGTTTTTAAAAAAACGGTCAAAATGTGCTCCACTCGGGCTGAAAACGCTTGTTTGGAACATTTCATTAATGTTGACTATAAATCATAAACTAAGCATTTTTCAGCTGAAATAATGAATGTAGTCCTCTTAATTCTTGCTTATGGTTTGTTGAGAAAAATCAGCGAGTGATACGCAAGCAGAAATTTCAATGTACAATGATGTTTTTAAAAAAACAGTCAAAATGTGCTCCACTCGGGCTGAAAACGCTTGTTTGGGACATTACATTAATGTTGACTATAAATCATAAACTAAGCATTTTTCAGCTGAAATAATGAATGTAGTCCTCTTAATTCTTGCTTCTACAGCATACGCTAGCAGAAATTTCAATGTACAATGATGTTTTTAAAAAAACGGTCAAAATGTGCTCCACTCGGGCTGAAAACGCTTGTTTGGAACATTTCATTAATGTTGACTATAAATCATAAACTAAGCATTTTTCAGCTGAAATAATGAATGTAGTCCTCTTAATTCTTGCTTCTAAAGCATACGCAAGCAGAAATTTCAATGTACAATGATGTTTTCAAAAAAACAGTCAAAATGTGCTCCACTCGGGCTGAAAACGCTGTTGGGGACATTTCATTAATGTTGACTATAAATCAAAAACTAAGCATTTTTCAGCTGAAATAATGAATGTAGTCCTCTTAATTCTTGCTTCTACAGCATACGCAAGCAGAAATTTCAATGTACAATGATGTTTTTAAAAAAACGGTCAAAATGTGCTCCACTCGGGCTGAAAACGCTTGTTTGGAACATTTCATTAATGTTGACTATAAATCATAAACTAAGCATTTTTCAGCTGAAATAATGAATGTAGTCCTCTTAATTCTTGCTTCTAAAGCATACGCAAGCAGAAATTTCAATGTACAATGATGTTTTCAAAAAAACAGTCAAAATGTGCTCCACTCGGGCTGAAAACGCTTGTTTGGGACATTACATTAATGTTGACTATAAATCATAAACTAAGCATTTTTCAGCTGAAATAATGAATGTAGTCCTCTTAATTCTTGCTTCTAAAGCATACGCAAGCAGAAATTTCAATGTACAATGATGTTTTTAAAAAAACAGTCAAAATGTGCTCCACTCAGGCTGAAAACGCTGTTGGGGACATTTCATTAATGTTGACTATAAATCATAAACTAAGCATTTTTCAGCTGAAATAATGAATGTAGTCCTCTTAATTCTTGCTTCTAAAGCATACGCAAGCAGAAATTTCAATGTACAATGATGTTTTTAAAAAAACAGTCAAAATGTGCTCCACTCGGGCTGAAAACGCTTGTTTGGGACATTACATTAATGTTGACTATAAATCATAAACTAAGCATTTTTCAGCTGAAATAATGAATGTAGTCCTCTTAATTCTTGCTTCTACAGCATACGCAAGCAGAAATTTCAATGTACAATGATGTTTTTAAAAAAACGGTCAAAATGTGCTCCACTCGGGCTGAAAACGCTTGTTTGGAACATTTCATTAATGTTGACTATAAATCATAAACTAAGCATTTTTCAGCTGAAATAATGAATGTAGTCCTCTTAATTCTTGCTTCTACAGCATACGCAAGCAGAAATTTCAATGTACAATGATGTTTTTAAAAAAACAGTCAAAATGTGCTCCACTCGGGCTGAAAACGCTTGTTTGGGACATTTCATTAATGTTGACTATAAATCATAAACTAAGCATTTTTCAGCTGAAATAATGAATGTAGTCCTCTTAATTCTTGCTTCTACAGCATACGCAAGCAGAAATTTCAATGTACAATGATGTTTTTAAAAAAACGGTCAAAATGTGCTCCACTCGGGCTGAAAACGCTTGTTTGGAACATTTCATTAATGTTGACTATAAATCATAAACTAAGCATTTTTCAGCTGAAATAATGAATGTAGTCCTCTTAATTCTTGCTTCTAAAGCAGACGCAAGCAGAAATTTCAATGTACAATGATGTTTTCAAAAAAACAGTCAAAATGTGCTCCACTCGGGCTGAAAACGCTTGTTTGGGACATTACATTAATGTTGACTATAAATCATAAACTAAGCATTTTTCAGCTGAAATAATGAATGTAGTCCTCTTAATTCTTGCTTCTAAAGCATACGCAAACAGAAATTTCAATGTACAATGATGTTTTTAAAAAAACGGTCAAAATGTGCTCCACTCGGGCTGAAAACGCTTGTTTGGAACATTTCATTAATGTTGACTATAATTCATAAACTAAGCATTTTTCAGCTGAAATAATGAATGTAGTCCTCTTAATTCTTGCTTCTAAAGCATACGCAAGCAGAAATTTCAATGTACAATGATGTTTTTAAAAAAACAGTCAAAATGTGCTCCACTCGGGCTGAAAACGCTTGTTTGGGACATTACATTAATGTTGACTATAAATCATAAACTAAGCATTTTTCAGCTGAAATAATGAATGTAGTCCTCTTAATTCTTGCTTCTAAAGCAGACGCAAGCAGAAATTTCAATGTACAATGATGTTTTTAAAAAAATGGTCAAAATGTGCTCCACTCGGGCTGAAAACGCTTGTTTGGAACATTTCATTAATGTTGACTATAAATCATAAACTAAGCATTTTTCAGCTGAAATAATGAATGTAGTCCTCTTAATTCTTGCTTCTAAAGCATACGCAAGCAGAAATTTCAATGTACAATGATGTTTTTAAAAAAAACAGTCAAAATGTGCTCCACTCGGGCTGAAAACGCTGTTGGGGACATTTCATTAATGTTGACTATAAATCAAAAACTAAGCATTTTTCAGCTGAAATAATGAATGTAGTCCTCTTAATTCTTGCTTCTAAAGCATACGCAAGCAGAAATTTCAATGTACAATGATGTTTTTAAAAAAACAGTCAAAATGTGCTCCACTCAGGCTGAAAACGCTGTTGGGGACATTTCATTAATGTTGACTATAAATCATAAACTAAGCATTTTTCAGCTGAAATAATGAATGTAGTCCTCTTAATTCTTGCTTCTAAAGCATACGCAAGCAGAAATTTCAATGTACAATGATGTTTTCAAAAAAACAGTCAAAATGTGCTCCACTCGGGCTGAAAACGCTTGTTTGGGACATTACATTAATGTTGACTATAAATCATAAACTAAGCATTTTTCAGCTGAAATAATGAATAAAGTCCTCTTAATTCTTGCTTCTACAGCATACGCTAGCAGAAATTTCAATGTACAATGATGTTTTTAAAAAAACGGTCAAAATGTGCTCCACTCGGGCTGAAAACGCTTGTTTGGAACATTTCATTAATGTTGACTATAAATCATAAACTAAGCATTTTTCAGCTGAAATAATGAATGTAGTCCTCTTAATTCTTGCTTATGGTTTGTTGAGAAAAATCAGCGAGTGATACGCAAGCAGAAATTTCAATGTACAATGATGTTTTTAAAAAAACAGTCAAAATGTGCTCCACTCGGGCTGAAAACGCTTGTTTGGGACATTACATTAATGTTGACTATAAATCATAAACTAAGCATTTTTCAGCTGAAATAATGAATGTAGTCCTCTTAATTCTTGCTTCTACAGCATACGCTAGCAGAAATTTCAATGTACAATGATGTTTTTAAAAAAACGGTCAAAATGTGCTCCACTCGGGCTGAAAACGCTTGTTTGGAACATTTCATTAATGTTGACTATAAATCATAAACTAAGCATTTTTCAGCTGAAATAATGAATGTAGTCCTCTTAATTCTTGCTTCTAAAGCATACGCAAGCAGAAATTTCAATGTACAATGATGTTTTCAAAAAAACAGTCAAAATGTGCTCCACTCGGGCTGAAAACGCTGTTGGGGACATTTCATTAATGTTGACTATAAATCAAAAACTAAGCATTTTTCAGCTGAAATAATGAATGTAGTCCTCTTAATTCTTGCTTCTACAGCATACGCAAGCAGAAATTTCAATGTACAATGATGTTTTTAAAAAAACGGTCAAAATGTGCTCCACTCGGGCTGAAAACGCTTGTTTGGAACATTTCATTAATGTTGACTATAAATCATAAACTAAGCATTTTTCAGCTGAAATAATGAATGTAGTCCTCTTAATTCTTGCTTCTAAAGCATACGCAAGCAGAAATTTCAATGTACAATGATGTTTTCAAAAAAACAGTCAAAATGTGCTCCACTCGGGCTGAAAACGCTTGTTTGGGACGTTACATTAATGTTGACTATAAATCATAAACTAAGCATTTTTCAGCTGAAATAATGAATGTAGTCCTCTTAATTCTTGCTTCTAAAGCATACGCAAGCAGAAATTTCAATGTACAATGATGTTTTCAAAAAAACAGTCAAAATGTGCTCCACTCGGGCTGAAAACACTTGTTTGGGACATTACATTAATGTTGACTATAAATCATAAACTAAGCATTTTTCAGCTGAAATAATGAATGTAGTCCTCTTGATTCTTGCTTCTACAGCATACGCAAGCAGAAATTTCAATGTACAATGATGTTTTTAAAAAAACGGTCAAAATGTGCTCCACTCGGGCTGAAAACGCTTGTTTGGAACATTTCATTAATGTTGACTATAAATCATAAACTAAGCATTTTTCAGCTGAAATAATGAATGTAGTCCTCTTAATTCTTGCTTCTAAAGCATACGCAAGCAGAAATTTCAATGTACAATGATGTTTTCAAAAAAACAGTCAAAATGTGCTCCACTCGGGCTGAAAACGCTTGTTTGGGACATTACATTAATGTTGACTATAAATCATAAACTAAGCATTTTTCAGCTGAAATAATGAATGTAGTCCTCTTAATTCTTGCTTCTACAGCATACGCTAGCAGAAATTTCAATGTACAATGATGTTTTTAAAAAAACGGTCAAAATGTGCTCCACTCGGGCTGAAAACGCTTGTTTGGAACATTTCATTAATGTTGACTATAAATCATAAACTAAGCATTTTTCAGCTGAAATAATGAATGTAGTCCTCTTAATTCTTGCTTCTAAAGCATACGCAAGCAGAAATTTCAATGTACAATGATGTTTTCAAAAAAACAGTCAAAATGTGCTCCACTCGGGCTGAAAACGCTTGTTTGGGACATTACATTAATGTTGACTATAAATCATAAACTAAGCATTTTTCAGCTGAAATAATGAATGTAGTCCTCTTAATTCTTGCTTCTAAAGCATACGCAAGCAGAAATTTCAATTTACAATGATGTTTTTAAAAAAAACAGTCAAAATGTGCTCCACTCGGGCTGAAAACGCTGTTGGGGACATTTCATTAACGTTGACTATAAATCAAAAACTAAGCATTTTTCAGCTGAAATAATGAATGTAGTCCTCTTAATTCTTGCTTCTAAAGCATACGCAAGCAGAAATTTCAATGTACAATGATGTTTTTAAAAAAAACAGTCAAAATGTGCTCCACTCGGGCTGAAAACGCTGTTGGGGACATTTCATTAATGTTGACTATAAATCAAAAACTAAGCATTTTTCAGCTGAAATAATGAATGTAGTCCTCTTAATTCTTGCTTCTAAAGCATACGCAAGCAGAAATTTCAATGTACAATGATGTTTTTAAAAAAACAGTCAAAATGTGCTCCACTCAGGCTGAAAACGCTGTTGGGGACATTTCATTAATGTTGACTATAAATCATAAACTAAGCATTTTTCAGCTGAAATAATGAATGTAGTCCTCTTAATTCTTGCTTCTAAAGCATACGCAAGCAGAAATTTCAATGTACAATGATGTTTTTAAAAAAACAGTCAAAATGTGCTCCACTCGGGCTGAAAACGCTTGTTTGGGACATTACATTAATGTTGACTATAAATCATAAACTAAGCATTTTTCAGCTGAAATAATGAATGTAGTCCTCTTAATTCTTGCTTCTACAGCATACGCAAGCAGAAATTTCAATGTACAATGATGTTTTTAAAAAAACAGTCAAAATGTGCTCCACTCAGGCTGAAAACGCTGTTGGGGACATTTCATTAATGTTGACTATAAATCATAAACTAAGCATTTTTCAGCTGAAATAATGAATGTAGTCCTCTTAATTCTTGCTTCTAAAGCATACGCAAGCAGAAATTTCAATGTACAATGATGTTTTTAAAAAAACAGTCAAAATGTGCTCCACTCGGGCTGAAAACGCTTGTTTGGGACATTACATTAATGTTGACTATAAATCATAAACTAAGCATTTTTCAGCTGAAATAATGAATGTAGTCCTCTTAATTCTTGCTTCTACAGCATACGCAAGCAGAAATTTCAATGTACAATGATGTTTTTAAAAAAACGGTCAAAATGTGCTCCACTCGGGCTGAAAACGCTTGTTTGGAACATTTCATTAATGTTGACTATAAATCATAAACTAAGCATTTTTCAGCTGAAATAATGAATGTAGTCCTCTTAATTCTTGCTTCTACAGCATACGCAAGCAGAAATTTCAATGTACAATGATGTTTTTAAAAAAACAGTCAAAATGTGCTCCACTCGGGCTGAAAACGCTTGTTTGGGACATTTCATTAATGTTGACTATAAATCATAAACTAAGCATTTTTCAGCTGAAATAATGAATGTAGTCCTCTTAATTCTTGCTTCTACAGCATACGCAAGCAGAAATTTCAATGTACAATGATGTTTTTAAAAAAACGGTCAAAATGTGCTCCACTCGGGCTGAAAACGCTTGTTTGGAACATTTCATTAATGTTGACTATAAATCATAAACTAAGCATTTTTCAGCTGAAATAATGAATGTAGTCCTCTTAATTCTTGCTTCTAAAGCAGACGCAAGCAGAAATTTCAATGTACAATGATGTTTTCAAAAAAACAGTCAAAATGTGCTCCACTCGGGCTGAAAACGCTTGTTTGGGACATTACATTAATGTTGACTATAAATCATAAACTAAGCATTTTTCAGCTGAAATAATGAATGTAGTCCTCTTAATTCTTGCTTCTACAGCATACGCAAGCAGAAATTTCAATGTACAATGATGTTTTTAAAAAAACGGTCAAAATGTGCTCCACTCGGGCTGAAAACGCTTGTTTGGAACATTTCATTAATGTTGACTATAAATTATAAACTAAGCATTTTTCAGCTGAAATAATGAATGTAGTCCTCTTAATTCTTGCTTCTACAGCATACGCAAGCAGAAATTTCAATGTACAATGATGTTTTTAAAAAAACGGTCAAAATGTGCTCCACTCGGGCTGAAAACGCTTGTTTGGGACATTACATTAATGTTGACTATAAATCATAAACTAAGCATTTTTCAGCTGAAATAATGAATGTAGTCCTCTTAATTCTTGCTTCTAAAGCATACGCAAGCAGAAATTTCAATGTACAATGATGTTTTTAAAAAAACAGTCAAAATGTGCTCCACTCGGGCTGAAAACGCTTGTTTGGGACATTACATTAATGTTGACTATAAATCATAAACTAAGCATTTTTCAGCTGAAATAATGAATGTAGTCCTCTTAATTCTTGCTTCTAAAGCATACGCAAGCAGAAATTTCAATGTACAATGATGTTTTTAAAAAAACAGTCAAAATGTGCTCCACTCAGGCTGAAAACGCTGTTGGGGACATTTCATTAATGTTGACTATAAATCATAAACTAAGCATTTTTCAGCTGAAATAATGAATGTAGTCCTCTTAATTCTTGCTTCTAAAGCATACGCAAGCAGAAATTTCAATGTACAATGATGTTTTTAAAAAAACAGTCAAAATGTGCTCCACTCGGGCTGAAAACGCTTGTTTGCGACATTACATTAATGTTGACTATAAATCATAAACTAAGCATTTTTCAGCTGAAATAATGAATGTAGTCCTCTTAATTCTTGCTTCTACAGCATACGCAAGCAGAAATTTCAATGTACAATGATGTTTTTAAAAAAACGGTCAAAATGTGCTCCACTCGGGCTGAAAACGCTTGTTTGGGACATTACATTAATGTTGACTATAAATCATAAACTAAGCATTTTTCAGCTGAAATAATGAATGTAGTCCTCTTAATTCTTGCTTCTAAAGCAGACGCAAGCAGAAATTTCAATGTACAATGATGTTTTTAAAAAAATGGTCAAAATGTGCTCCACTCGGGCTGAAAACGCTTGTTTGGAACATTTCATTAATGTTGACTATAAATCATAAACTAAGCATTTTTCAGCTGAAATAATGAATGTAGTCCTCTTAATTCTTGCTTATGGTTTGTTGAGAAAAATCAGCGAGTGATACGCAAGCAGAAATTTCAATGTACAATGATGTTTTTAAAAAAACAGTCAAAATGTGCTCCACTCGGGCTGAAAACGCTTGTTTGGGACATTACATTAATGTTGACTATAAATCATAAACTAAGCATTTTTCAGCTGAAATAATGAATGTAGTCCTCTTAATTCTTGCTTCTACAGCATACGCTAGCAGAAATTTCAATGTACAATGATGTTTTTAAAAAAACGGTCAAAATGTGCTCCACTCGGGCTGAAAACGCTTGTTTGGAACATTTCATTAATGTTGACTATAAATCATAAACTAAGCATTTTTCAGCTGAAATAATGAATGTAGTCCTCTTAATTCTTGCTTCTAAAGCATACGCAAGCAGAAATTTCAATGTACAATGATGTTTTCAAAAAAACAGTCAAAATGTGCTCCACTCGGGCTGAAAACGCTGTTGGGGACATTTCATTAATGTTGACTATAAATCAAAAACTAAGCATTTTTCAGCTGAAATAATGAATGTAGTCCTCTTAATTCTTGCTTCTACAGCATACGCAAGCAGAAATTTCAATGTACAATGATGTTTTTAAAAAAACGGTCAAAATGTGCTCCACTCGGGCTGAAAACGCTTGTTTGGAACATTTCATTAATGTTGACTATAAATCATAAACTAAGCATTTTTCAGCTGAAATAATGAATGTAGTCCTCTTAATTCTTGCTTCTAAAGCATACGCAAGCAGAAATTTCAATGTACAATGATGTTTTCAAAAAAACAGTCAAAATGTGCTCCACTCGGGCTGAAAACGCTTGTTTGGGACGTTACATTAATGTTGACTATAAATCATAAACTAAGCATTTTTCAGCTGAAATAATGAATGTAGTCCTCTTAATTCTTGCTTCTAAAGCATACGCAAGCAGAAATTTCAATGTACAATGATGTTTTCAAAAAAACAGTCAAAATGTGCTCCACTCGGGCTGAAAACACTTGTTTGGGACATTACATTAATGTTGACTATAAATCATAAACTAAGCATTTTTCAGCTGAAATAATGAATGTAGTCCTCTTGATTCTTGCTTCTACAGCATACGCAAGCAGAAATTTCAATGTACAATGATGTTTTTAAAAAAACGGTCAAAATGTGCTCCACTCGGGCTGAAAACGCTTGTTTGGAACATTTCATTAATGTTGACTATAAATCATAAACTAAGCATTTTTCAGCTGAAATAATGAATGTAGTCCTCTTAATTCTTGCTTCTAAAGCATACGCAAGCAGAAATTTCAATGTACAATGATGTTTTCAAAAAAACAGTCAAAATGTGCTCCACTCGGGCTGAAAACGCTTGTTTGGGACATTACATTAATGTTGACTATAAATCATAAACTAAGCATTTTTCAGCTGAAATAATGAATGTAGTCCTCTTAATTCTTGCTTCTACAGCATACGCTAGCAGAAATTTCAATGTACAATGATGTTTTTAAAAAAACGGTCAAAATGTGCTCCACTCGGGCTGAAAACGCTTGTTTGGAACATTTCATTAATGTTGACTATAAATCATAAACTAAGCATTTTTCAGCTGAAATAATGAATGTAGTCCTCTTAATTCTTGCTTCTAAAGCATACGCAAGCAGAAATTTCAATGTACAATGATGTTTTCAAAAAAACAGTCAAAATGTGCTCCACTCGGGCTGAAAACGCTTGTTTGGGACATTACATTAATGTTGACTATAAATCATAAACTAAGCATTTTTCAGCTGAAATAATGAATGTAGTCCTCTTAATTCTTGCTTCTAAAGCATACGCAAGCAGAAATTTCAATGTACAATGATGTTTTTAAAAAAAACAGTCAAAATGTGCTCCACTCGGGCTGAAAACGCTGTTGGGGACATTTCATTAACGTTGACTATAAATCAAAAACTAAGCATTTTTCAGCTGAAATAATGAATGTAGTCCTCTTAATTCTTGCTTCTAAAGCATACGCAAGCAGAAATTTCAATGTACAATGATGTTTTTAAAAAAAACAGTCAAAATGTGCTCCACTCGGGCTGAAAACGCTGTTGGGGACATTTCATTAATGTTGACTATAAATCAAAAACTAAGCATTTTTCAGCTGAAATAATGAATGTAGTCCTCTTAATTCTTGCTTCTAAAGCATACGCAAGCAGAAATTTCAATGTACAATGATGTTTTTAAAAAAACAGTCAAAATGTGCTCCACTCAGGCTGAAAACGCTGTTGGGGACATTTCATTAATGTTGACTATAAATCATAAACTAAGCATTTTTCAGCTGAAATAATGAATGTAGTCCTCTTAATTCTTGCTTCTAAAGCATACGCAAGCAGAAATTTCAATGTACAATGATGTTTTTAAAAAAACAGTCAAAATGTGCTCCACTCGGGCTGAAAACGCTTGTTTGGGACATTACATTAATGTTGACTATAAATCATAAACTAAGCATTTTTCAGCTGAAATAATGAATGTAGTCCTCTTAATTCTTGCTTCTACAGCATACGCAAGCAGAAATTTCAATGTACAATGATGTTTTTAAAAAAACAGTCAAAATGTGCTCCACTCAGGCTGAAAACGCTGTTGGGGACATTTCATTAATGTTGACTATAAATCATAAACTAAGCATTTTTCAGCTGAAATAATGAATGTAGTCCTCTTAATTCTTGCTTCTAAAGCATACGCAAGCAGAAATTTCAATGTACAATGATGTTTTTAAAAAAACAGTCAAAATGTGCTCCACTCGGGCTGAAAACGCTTGTTTGGGACATTACATTAATGTTGACTATAAATCATAAACTAAGCATTTTTCAGCTGAAATAATGAATGTAGTCCTCTTAATTCTTGCTTCTACAGCATACGCAAGCAGAAATTTCAATGTACAATGATGTTTTTAAAAAAACGGTCAAAATGTGCTCCACTCGGGCTGAAAACGCTTGTTTGGAACATTTCATTAATGTTGACTATAAATCATAAACTAAGCATTTTTCAGCTGAAATAATGAATGTAGTCCTCTTAATTCTTGCTTCTACAGCATACGCAAGCAGAAATTTCAATGTACAATGATGTTTTTAAAAAAACAGTCAAAATGTGCTCCACTCGGGCTGAAAACGCTTGTTTGGGACATTTCATTAATGTTGACTATAAATCATAAACTAAGCATTTTTCAGCTGAAATAATGAATGTAGTCCTCTTAATTCTTGCTTCTACAGCATACGCAAGCAGAAATTTCAATGTACAATGATGTTTTTAAAAAAACGGTCAAAATGTGCTCCACTCGGGCTGAAAACGCTTGTTTGGAACATTTCATTAATGTTGACTATAAATCATAAACTAAGCATTTTTCAGCTGAAATAATGAATGTAGTCCTCTTAATTCTTGCTTCTAAAGCAGACGCAAGCAGAAATTTCAATGTACAATGATGTTTTCAAAAAAACAGTCAAAATGTGCTCCACTCGGGCTGAAAACGCTTGTTTGGGACATTACATTAATGTTGACTATAAATCATAAACTAAGCATTTTTCAGCTGAAATAATGAATGTAGTCCTCTTAATTCTTGCTTCTACAGCATACGCAAGCAGAAATTTCAATGTACAATGATGTTTTTAAAAAAACGGTCAAAATGTGCTCCACTCGGGCTGAAAACGCTTGTTTGGAACATTTCATTAATGTTGACTATAAATTATAAACTAAGCATTTTTCAGCTGAAATAATGAATGTAGTCCTCTTAATTCTTGCTTCTACAGCATACGCAAGCAGAAATTTCAATGTACAATGATGTTTTTAAAAAAACGGTCAAAATGTGCTCCACTCGGGCTGAAAACGCTTGTTTGGGACATTACATTAATGTTGACTATAAATCATAAACTAAGCATTTTTCAGCTGAAATAATGAATGTAGTCCTCTTAATTCTTGCTTCTAAAGCATACGCAAGCAGAAATTTCAATGTACAATGATGTTTTTAAAAAAACAGTCAAAATGTGCTCCACTCGGGCTGAAAACGCTTGTTTGGGACATTACATTAATGTTGACTATAAATCATAAACTAAGCATTTTTCAGCTGAAATAATGAATGTAGTCCTCTTAATTCTTGCTTCTAAAGCATACGCAAGCAGAAATTTCAATGTACAATGATGTTTTTAAAAAAACAGTCAAAATGTGCTCCACTCAGGCTGAAAACGCTGTTGGGGACATTTCATTAATGTTGACTATAAATCATAAACTAAGCATTTTTCAGCTGAAATAATGAATGTAGTCCTCTTAATTCTTGCTTCTAAAGCATACGCAAGCAGAAATTTCAATGTACAATGATGTTTTTAAAAAAACAGTCAAAATGTGCTCCACTCGGGCTGAAAACGCTTGTTTGCGACATTACATTAATGTTGACTATAAATCATAAACTAAGCATTTTTCAGCTGAAATAATGAATGTAGTCCTCTTAATTCTTGCTTCTACAGCATACGCAAGCAGAAATTTCAATGTACAATGATGTTTTTAAAAAAACGGTCAAAATGTGCTCCACTCGGGCTGAAAACGCTTGTTTGGAACATTTCATTAATGTTGACTATAAATCATAAACTAAGCATTTTTCAGCTGAAATAATGAATGTAGTCCTCTTAATTCTTGCTTCTACAGCATACGCAAGCAGAAATTTCAATGTACAATGATGTTTTTAAAAAAACGGTCAAAATGTGCTCCACTCGGGCTGAAAACGCTTGTTTGGAACATTTCATTAATGTTGACTATAAATCATAAACTAAGCATTTTTCAGCTGAAATAATGAATGTAGTCCTCTTAATTCTTGCTTCTAAAGCATACGCAAGCAGAAATTTCAATGTACAATGATGTTTTCAAAAAAACAGTCAAAATGTGCTCCACTCGGGCTGAAAACGCTTGTTTGGGACATTACATTAATGTTGACTATAAATCATAAACTAAGCATTTTTCAGCTGAAATAATGAATGTAGTCCTCTTAATTCTTGCTTCTAAAGCATACGCAAGCAGAAATTTCAATGTACAATGATGTTTTTAAAAAAACAGTCAAAATGTGCTCCACTCAGGCTGAAAACGCTGTTGGGGACATTTCATTAATGTTGACTATAAATCATAAACTAAGCATTTTTCAGCTGAAATAATGAATGTAGTCCTCTTAATTCTTGCTTCTAAAGCATACGCAAGCAGAAATTTCAATGTACAATGATGTTTTTAAAAAAACAGTCAAAATGTGCTCCACTCGGGCTGAAAACGCTTGTTTGGGACATTACATTAATGTTGACTATAAATCATAAACTAAGCATTTTTCAGCTGAAATAATGAATGTAGTCCTCTTAATTCTTGCTTCTAAAGCAGACGCAAGCAGAAATTTCAATGTACAATGATGTTTTTAAAAAAATGGTCAAAATGTGCTCCACTCGGGCTGAAAACGCTTGTTTGGAACATTTCATTAATGTTGACTATAAATCATAAACTAAGCATTTTTCAGCTGAAATAATGAATGTAGTCCTCTTAATTCTTGCTTCTAAAGCATACGCAAGCAGAAATTTCAATGTACAATGATGTTTTTAAAAAAAACAGTCAAAATGTGCTCCACTCGGGCTGAAAACGCTGTTGGGGACATTTCATTAATGTTGACTATAAATCAAAAACTAAGCATTTTTCAGCTGAAATAATGAATGTAGTCCTCTTAATTCTTGCTTCTAAAGCATACGCAAGCAGAAATTTCAATGTACAATGATGTTTTTAAAAAAACAGTCAAAATGTGCTCCACTCAGGCTGAAAACGCTGTTGGGGACATTTCATTAATGTTGACTATAAATCATAAACTAAGCATTTTTCAGCTGAAATAATGAATGTAGTCCTCTTAATTCTTGCTTCTAAAGCATACGCAAGCAGAAATTTCAATGTACAATGATGTTTTCAAAAAAACAGTCAAAATGTGCTCCACTCGGGCTGAAAACGCTTGTTTGGGACATTACATTAATGTTGACTATAAATCATAAACTAAGCATTTTTCAGCTGAAATAATGAATGTAGTCCTCTTAATTCTTGCTTCTACAGCATACGCTAGCAGAAATTTCAATGTACAATGATGTTTTTAAAAAAACGGTCAAAATGTGCTCCACTCGGGCTGAAAACGCTTGTTTGGAACATTTCATTAATGTTGACTATAAATCATAAACTAAGCATTTTTCAGCTGAAATAATGAATGTAGTCCTCTTAATTCTTGCTTCTAAAGCATACGCAAGCAGAAATTTCAATGTACAATGATGTTTTCAAAAAAACAGTCAAAATGTGCTCCACTCGGGCTGAAAACGCTTGTTTGGGACATTACATTAATGTTGACTATAAATCATAAACTAAGCATTTTTCAGCTGAAATAATGAATGTAGTCCTCTTAATTCTTGCTTCTAAAGCATACGCAAGCAGAAATTTCAATGTACAATGATGTTTTTAAAAAAAACAGTCAAAATGTGCTCCACTCGGGCTGAAAACGCTGTTGGGGACATTTCATTAATGTTGACTATAAATCAAAAACTAAGCATTTTTCAGCTGAAATAATGAATGTAGTCCTCTTAATTCTTGCTTCTACAGCATACGCAAGCAGAAATTTCAATGTACAATGATGTTTTTAAAAAAACGGTCAAAATGTGCTCCACTCGGGCTGAAAACGCTTGTTTGGAACATTTCATTAATGTTGACTATAAATCATAAACTAAGCATTTTTCAGCTGAAATAATGAATGTAGTCCTCTTAATTCTTGCTTCTAAAGCATACGCAAGCAGAAATTTCAATGTACAATGATGTTTTCAAAAAAACAGTCAAAACGTGCTCCACTCGGGCTGAAAACGCTTGTTTGGGACGTTACATTAATGTTGACTATAAATCATAAACTAAGCATTTTTCAGCTGAAATAATGAATGTAGTCCTCTTAATTCTTGCTTCTAAAGCATACGCAAGCAGAAATTTCAATGTACAATGATGTTTTTAAAAAAAACAGTCAAAATGTGCTCCACTCGGGCTGAAAACGCTGTTGGGGACATTTCATTAATGTTGACTATAAATCAAAAACTAAGCATTTTTCAGCTGAAATAATGAATGTAGTCCTCTTAATTCTTGCTTCTAAAGCATACGCAAGCAGAAATTTCAATGTACAATGATGTTTTTAAAAAAACAGTCAAAATGTGCTCCACTCAGGCTGAAAACGCTGTTGGGGACATTTCATTAATGTTGACTATAAATCATAAACTAAGCATTTTTCAGCTGAAATAATGAATGTAGTCCTCTTAATTCTTGCTTCTAAAGCATACGCAAGCAGAAATTTCAATGTACAATGATGTTTTTAAAAAAACAGTCAAAATGTGCTCCACTCGGGCTGAAAACGCTTGTTTGGGACATTACATTAATGTTGACTATAAATCATAAACTAAGCATTTTTCAGCTGAAATAATGAATGTAGTCCTCTTAATTCTTGCTTCTACAGCATACGCAAGCAGAAATTTCAATGTACAATGATGTTTTTAAAAAAACAGTCAAAATGTGCTCCACTCAGGCTGAAAACGCTGTTGGGGACATTTCATTAATGTTGACTATAAATCATAAACTAAGCATTTTTCAGCTGAAATAATGAATGTAGTCCTCTTAATTCTTGCTTCTAAAGCATACGCAAGCAGAAATTTCAATGTACAATGATGTTTTTAAAAAAACAGTCAAAATGTGCTCCACTCGGGCTGAAAACGCTTGTTTGGGACATTACATTAATGTTGACTATAAATCATAAACTAAGCATTTTTCAGCTGAAATAATGAATGTAGTCCTCTTAATTCTTGCTTCTACAGCATACGCAAGCAGAAATTTCAATGTACAATGATGTTTTTAAAAAAACGGTCAAAATGTGCTCCACTCGGGCTGAAAACGCTTGTTTGGAACATTTCATTAATGTTGACTATAAATCATAAACTAAGCATTTTTCAGCTGAAATAATGAATGTAGTCCTCTTAATTCTTGCTTCTACAGCATACGCAAGCAGAAATTTCAATGTACAATGATGTTTTTAAAAAAACAGTCAAAATGTGCTCCACTCGGGCTGAAAACGCTTGTTTGGGACATTTCATTAATGTTGACTATAAATCATAAACTAAGCATTTTTCAGCTGAAATAATGAATGTAGTCCTCTTAATTCTTGCTTCTACAGCATACGCAAGCAGAAATTTCAATGTACAATGATGTTTTTAAAAAAACGGTCAAAATGTGCTCCACTCGGGCTGAAAACGCTTGTTTGGAACATTTCATTAATGTTGACTATAAATCATAAACTAAGCATTTTTCAGCTGAAATAATGAATGTAGTCCTCTTAATTCTTGCTTCTAAAGCAGACGCAAGCAGAAATTTCAATGTACAATGATGTTTTCAAAAAAACAGTCAAAATGTGCTCCACTCGGGCTGAAAACGCTTGTTTGGGACATTACATTAATGTTGACTATAAATCATAAACTAAGCATTTTTCAGCTGAAATAATGAATGTAGTCCTCTTAATTCTTGCTTCTACAGCATACGCAAGCAGAAATTTCAATGTACAATGATGTTTTTAAAAAAACGGTCAAAATGTGCTCCACTCGGGCTGAAAACGCTTGTTTGGAACATTTCATTAATGTTGACTATAAATTATAAACTAAGCATTTTTCAGCTGAAATAATGAATGTAGTCCTCTTAATTCTTGCTTCTACAGCATACGCAAGCAGAAATTTCAATGTACAATGATGTTTTTAAAAAAACGGTCAAAATGTGCTCCACTCGGGCTGAAAACGCTTGTTTGGGACATTACATTAATGTTGACTATAAATCATAAACTAAGCATTTTTCAGCTGAAATAATGAATGTAGTCCTCTTAATTCTTGCTTCTAAAGCATACGCAAGCAGAAATTTCAATGTACAATGATGTTTTTAAAAAAACAGTCAAAATGTGCTCCACTCGGGCTGAAAACGCTTGTTTGGGACATTACATTAATGTTGACTATAAATCATAAACTAAGCATTTTTCAGCTGAAATAATGAATGTAGTCCTCTTAATTCTTGCTTCTAAAGCATACGCAAGCAGAAATTTCAATGTACAATGATGTTTTTAAAAAAACAGTCAAAATGTGCTCCACTCAGGCTGAAAACGCTGTTGGGGACATTTCATTAATGTTGACTATAAATCATAAACTAAGCATTTTTCAGCTGAAATAATGAATGTAGTCCTCTTAATTCTTGCTTCTAAAGCATACGCAAGCAGAAATTTCAATGTACAATGATGTTTTTAAAAAAACAGTCAAAATGTGCTCCACTCGGGCTGAAAACGCTTGTTTGCGACATTACATTAATGTTGACTATAAATCATAAACTAAGCATTTTTCAGCTGAAATAATGAATGTAGTCCTCTTAATTCTTGCTTCTACAGCATACGCAAGCAGAAATTTCAATGTACAATGATGTTTTTAAAAAAACGGTCAAAATGTGCTCCACTCGGGCTGAAAACGCTTGTTTGGGACATTACATTAATGTTGACTATAAATCATAAACTAAGCATTTTTCAGCTGAAATAATGAATGTAGTCCTCTTAATTCTTGCTTCTAAAGCAGACGCAAGCAGAAATTTCAATGTACAATGATGTTTTTAAAAAAATGGTCAAAATGTGCTCCACTCGGGCTGAAAACGCTTGTTTGGAACATTTCATTAATGTTGACTATAAATCATAAACTAAGCATTTTTCAGCTGAAATAATGAATGTAGTCCTCTTAATTCTTGCTTCTAAAGCAGACGCAAGCAGAAATTTCAATGTACAATGATGTTTTTAAAAAAAACAGTCAAAATGTGCTCCACTCGGGCTGAAAACGCTGTTGGGGACATTTCATTAATGTTGACTATAAATCAAAAACTAAGCATTTTTCAGCTGAAATAATGAATGTAGTCCTCTTAATTCTTGCTTCTAAAGCATACGCAAGCAGAAATTTCAATGTACAATGATGTTTTTAAAAAAAACAGTCAAAATGTGCTCCACTCGGGCTGAAAACGCTGTTGGGGACATTTCATTAATGTTGACTATAAATCAAAAACTAAGCATTTTTCAGCTGAAATAATGAATGTAGTCCTCTTAATTCTTGCTTCTAAAGCATACGCAAGCAGAAATTTCAATGTACAATGATGTTTTTAAAAAAACAGTCAAAATGTGCTCCACTCAGGCTGAAAACGCTGTTGGGGACATTTCATTAATGTTGACTATAAATCATAAACTAAGCATTTTTCAGCTGAAATAATGAATGTAGTCCTCTTAATTCTTGCTTCTAAAGCATACGCAAGCAGAAATTTCAATGTACAATGATGTTTTTAAAAAAACAGTCAAAATGTGCTCCACTCGGGCTGAAAACGCTTGTTTGGGACATTACATTAATGTTGACTATAAATCATAAACTAAGCATTTTTCAGCTGAAATAATGAATGTAGTCCTCTTAATTCTTGCTTCTAAAGCAGACGCAAGCAGAAATTTCAATGTACAATGATGTTTTTAAAAAAATGGTCAAAATGTGCTCCACTCGGGCTGAAAACGCTTGTTTGGAACATTTCATTAATGTTGACTATAAATCATAAACTAAGCATTTTTCAGCTGAAATAATGAATGTAGTCCTCTTAATTCTTGCTTCTAAAGCATACGCAAGCAGAAATTTCAATGTACAATGATGTTTTTAAAAAAACAGTCAAAATGTGCTCCACTCGGGCTGAAAACGCTTGTTTGGGACATTACATTAATGTTGACTATAAATCATAAACAAAGCATTTTTCAGCTGAAATAATGAATGTAGTCCTCTTAATTCTTGCTTCTACAGCATACGCTAGCAGAAATTTCAATGTACAATGATGTTTTTAAAAAAACGGTCAAAATGTGCTCCACTCGGGCTGAAAACGCTTGTTTGGAACATTTCATTAATGTTGACTATAAATCATAAACTAAGCATTTTTCAGCTGAAATAATGAATGTAGTCCTCTTAATTCTTGCTTCTAAAGCATACGCAAGCAGAAATTTCAATGTACAATGATGTTTTCAAAAAAACAGTCAAAATGTGCTCCACTCGGGCTGAAAACGCTTGTTTGGGACATTACATTAATGTTGACTATAAATCATAAACTAAGCATTTTTCAGCTGAAATAATGAATGTAGTCCTCTTAATTCTTGCTTCTAAAGCATACGCAAGCAGAAATTTCAATGTACAATGATGTTTTTAAAAAAAACAGTCAAAATGTGCTCCACTCGGGCTGAAAACGCTGTTGGGGACATTTCATTAACGTTGACTATAAATCAAAAACTAAGCATTTTTCAGCTGAAATAATGAATGTAGTCCTCTTAATTCTTGCTTCTAAAGCATACGCAAGCAGAAATTTCAATGTACAATGATGTTTTTAAAAAAAACAGTCAAAATGTGCTCCACTCGGGCTGAAAACGCTGTTGGGGACATTTCATTAATGTTGACTATAAATCAAAAACTAAGCATTTTTCAGCTGAAATAATGAATGTAGTCCTCTTAATTCTTGCTTCTAAAGCATACGCAAGCAGAAATTTCAATGTACAATGATGTTTTTAAAAAAACAGTCAAAATGTGCTCCACTCAGGCTGAAAACGCTGTTGGGGACATTTCATTAATGTTGACTATAAATCATAAACTAAGCATTTTTCAGCTGAAATAATGAATGTAGTCCTCTTAATTCTTGCTTCTAAAGCATACGCAAGCAGAAATTTCAATGTACAATGATGTTTTTAAAAAAACAGTCAAAATGTGCTCCACTCGGGCTGAAAACGCTTGTTTGGGACATTACATTAATGTTGACTATAAATCATAAACTAAGCATTTTTCAGCTGAAATAATGAATGTAGTCCTCTTAATTCTTGCTTCTACAGCATACGCAAGCAGAAATTTCAATGTACAATGATGTTTTTAAAAAAACAGTCAAAATGTGCTCCACTCAGGCTGAAAACGCTGTTGGGGACATTTCATTAATGTTGACTATAAATCATAAACTAAGCATTTTTCAGCTGAAATAATGAATGTAGTCCTCTTAATTCTTGCTTCTAAAGCATACGCAAGCAGAAATTTCAATGTACAATGATGTTTTTAAAAAAACGGTCAAAATGTGCTCCACTCGGGCTGAAAACGCTTGTTTGGGACATTACATTAATGTTGACTATAAATCATAAACTAAGCATTTTTCAGCTGAAATAATGAATGTAGTCCTCTTAATTCTTGCTTCTACAGCATACGCAAGCAGAAATTTCAATGTACAATGATGTTTTTAAAAAAACGGTCAAAATGTGCTCCACTCGGGCTGAAAACGCTTGTTTGGAACATTTCATTAATGTTGACTATAAATCATAAACTAAGCATTTTTCAGCTGAAATAATGAATGTAGTCCTCTTAATTCTTGCTTCTACAGCATACGCAAGCAGAAATTTCAATGTACAATGATGTTTTTAAAAAAACGGTCAAAATGTGCTCCACTCGGGCTGAAAACGCTTGTTTGGGACATTTCATTAATGTTGACTATAAATCATAAACTAAGCATTTTTCAGCTGAAATAATGAATGTAGTCCTCTTAATTCTTGCTTCTACAGCATACGCAAGCAGAAATTTCAATGTACAATGATGTTTTTAAAAAAACGGTCAAAATGTGCTCCACTCGAGCTGAAAACGCTTGTTTGGAACATTTCATTAATGTTGACTATAAATCATAAACTAAGCATTTTTCAGCTGAAATAATGAATGTAGTCCTCTTAATTCTTGCTTCTAAAGCAGACGCAAGCAGAAATTTCAATGTACAATGATGTTTTCAAAAAAACAGTCAAAATGTGCTCCACTCGGGCTGAAAACGCTTGTTTGGGACATTACATTAATGTTGACTATAAATCATAAACTAAGCATTTTTCAGCTGAAATAATGAATGTAGTCCTCTTAATTCTTGCTTCTACAGCATACGCAAGCAGAAATTTCAATGTACAATGATGTTTTTAAAAAAACGGTCAAAATGTGCTCCACTCGGGCTGAAAACGCTTGTTTGGAACATTTCATTAATGTTGACTATAAATTATAAACTAAGCATTTTTCAGCTGAAATAATGAATGTAGTCCTCTTAATTCTTGCTTCTACAGCATACGCAAGCAGAAATTTCAATGTACAATGATGTTTTTAAAAAAACGGTCAAAATGTGCTCCACTCGGGCTGAAAACGCTTGTTTGGGACATTACATTAATGTTGACTATAAATCATAAACTAAGCATTTTTCAGCTGAAATAATGAATGTAGTCCTCTTAATTCTTGCTTCTAAAGCATACGCAAGCAGAAATTTCAATGTACAATGATGTTTTTAAAAAAACAGTCAAAATGTGCTCCACTCGGGCTGAAAACGCTTGTTTGGGACATTACATTAATGTTGACTATAAATCATAAACTAAGCATTTTTCAGCTGAAATAATGAATGTAGTCCTCTTAATTCTTGCTTCTAAAGCATACGCAAGCAGAAATTTCAATGTACAATGATGTTTTTAAAAAAACAGTCAAAATGTGCTCCACTCAGGCTGAAAACGCTGTTGGGGACATTTCATTAATGTTGACTATAAATCATAAACTAAGCATTTTTCAGCTGAAATAATGAATGTAGTCCTCTTAATTCTTGCTTCTAAAGCATACGCAAGCAGAAATTTCAATGTACAATGATGTTTTTAAAAAAACAGTCAAAATGTGCTCCACTCGGGCTGAAAACGCTTGTTTGCGACATTACATTAATGTTGACTATAAATCATAAACTAAGCATTTTTCAGCTGAAATAATGAATGTAGTCCTCTTAATTCTTGCTTCTAAAGCATACGCAAGCAGAAATTTCAATGTACAATGATGTTTTTAAAAAAACAGTCAAAATGTGCTCCACTCGGGCTGAAAACGCTTGTTTGGGACATTACATTAATGTTGACTATAAATCAAAAACTAAGCATTTTTCAGCTGAAATAATGAATGTAGTCCTCTTAATTCTTGCTTCTAAAGCATATGCAAGCAGAAATTTCAATGTACAATGATGTTTTTAAAAAAAACAGTCAAAATGTGCTCCACTCGGGCTGAAAACGCTGTTGGGGACATTTCATTAATGTTGACTATAAATCAAAAACTAAGCATTTTTCAGCTGAAATAATGAATGTAGTCCTCTTAATTCTTGCTTCTAAAGCATACGCAAGCAGAAATTTCAATGTACAATGATGTTTTTAAAAAAACAGTCAAAATGTGCTCCACTCGGGCTGAAAACGCTTGTTTGGGACATTTCATTAATGTTGACTATAAATCATAAACTAAGCATTTTTCAGCTGAAATAATGAATGTAGTCCTCTTAATTCTTGCTTCTACAGCATACGCAAGCAGAAATTTCAATGTACAATGATGTTTTTAAAAAAACGGTCAAAATGTGCTCCACTCGGGCTGAAAACGCTTGTTTGGAACATTTCATTAATGTTGACTATAAATCATAAACTAAGCATTTTTCAGCTGAAATAATGAATGTAGTCCTCTTAATTCTTGCTTCTAAAGCAGACGCAAGCAGAAATTTCAATGTACAATGATGTTTTTAAAAAAAACAGTCAAAATGTGCTCCACTCGGGCTGAAAACGCTGTTGGGGACATTTCATTAATGTTGACTATAAATCAAAAACTAAGCATTTTTCAGCTGAAATAATGAATGTAGTCCTCTTAATTCTTGCTTCTAAAGCATACGCAAGCAGAAATTTCAATGTACAATGATGTTTTTAAAAAAAACAGTCAAAATGTGCTCCACTCGGGCTGAAAACGCTGTTGGGGACATTTCATTAATGTTGACTATAAATCAAAAACTAAGCATTTTTCAGCTGAAATAATGAATGTAGTCCTCTTAATTCTTGCTTCTAAAGCATACGCAAGCAGAAATTTCAATGTACAATGATGTTTTTAAAAAAACAGTCAAAATGTGCTCCACTCAGGCTGAAAACGCTGTTGGGGACATTTCATTAATGTTGACTATAAATCATAAACTAAGCATTTTTCAGCTGAAATAATGAATGTAGTCCTCTTAATTCTTGCTTCTAAAGCATACGCAAGCAGAAATTTCAATGTACAATGATGTTTTTAAAAAAACAGTCAAAATGTGCTCCACTCGGGCTGAAAACGCTTGTTTGGGACATTACATTAATGTTGACTATAAATCATAAACTAAGCATTTTTCAGCTGAAATAATGAATGTAGTCCTCTTAATTCTTGCTTCTAAAGCAGACGCAAGCAGAAATTTCAATGTACAATGATGTTTTTAAAAAAATGGTCAAAATGTGCTCCACTCGGGCTGAAAACGCTTGTTTGGAACATTTCATTAATGTTGACTATAAATCATAAACTAAGCATTTTTCAGCTGAAATAATGAATGTAGTCCTCTTAATTCTTGCTTCTAAAGCATACGCAAGCAGAAATTTCAATGTACAATGATGTTTTTAAAAAAACAGTCAAAATGTGCTCCACTCGGGCTGAAAACGCTTGTTTGGGACATTACATTAATGTTGACTATAAATCATAAACAAAGCATTTTTCAGCTGAAATAATGAATGTAGTCCTCTTAATTCTTGCTTCTACAGCATACGCAAGCAGAAATTTCAATGTACAATGATGTTTTTAAAAAAACGGTCAAAATGTGCTCCACTCGGGCTGAAAACGCTTGTTTGGAACATTTCATTAATGTTGACTTTAAATTATAAACTAAGCATTTTTCAGCTGAAATAATGAATGTAGTCCTCTTAATTCTTGCTTCTACAGCATACGCAAGCAGAAATTTCAATGTACAATGATGTTTTTAAAAAAAACAGTCAAAATGTGCTCCACTCGGGCTGAAAACGCTGTTGGGGACATTTCATTAATGTTGACTATAAATCAAAAACTAAGCATTTTTCAGCTGAAATAATGAATGTAGTCCTCTTAATTCTTGCTTCTAAAGCATACGCAAGCAGAAATTTCAATGTACAATGATGTTTTTAAAAAAACAGTCAAAATGTGCTCCACTCAGGCTGAAAACGCTGTTGGGGACATTTCATTAATGTTGACTATAAATCATAAACTAAGCATTTTTCAGCTGAAATAATGAATGTAGTCCTCTTAATTCTTGCTTCTAAAGCATACGCAAGCAGAAATTTCAATGTACAATGATGTTTTTAAAAAAACAGTCAAAATGTGCTCCACTCGGGCTGAAAACGCTTGTTTGGGACATTACATTAATGTTGACTATAAATCATAAACTAAGCATTTTTCAGCTGAAATAATGAATGTAGTCCTCTTAATTCTTGCTTCTACAGCATACGCAAGCAGAAATTTCAATGTACAATGATGTTTTTAAAAAAACGGTCAAAATGTGCTCCACTCGGGCTGAAAACGCTTGTTTGGAACATTTCATTAATGTTGACTATAAATCATAAACTAAGCATTTTTCAGCTGAAATAATGAATGTAGTCCTCTTAATTCTTGCTTCTAAAGCATACGCAAGCAGAAATTTCAATGTACAATGATGTTTTCAAAAAAACAGTCAAAATGTGCTCCACTCGGGCTGAAAACGCTTGTTTGGGACATTACATTAATGTTGACTATAAATCATAAACTAAGCATTTTTCAGCTGAAATAATGAATGTAGTCCTCTTAATTCTTGCTTCTAAAGCATACGCAAACAGAAATTTCAATGTACAATGATGTTTTTAAAAAAACGGTCAAAATGTGCTCCACTCGGGCTGAAAACGCTTGTTTGGGACATTTCATTAATGTTGACTATAAATCATAAACTAAGCATTTTTCAGCTGAAATAATGAATGTAGTCCTCTTAATTCTTGCTTCTAAAGCATACGCAAGCAGAAATTTCAATGTACAATGATGTTTTTAAAAAAAACAGTCAAAATGTGCTCCACTCGGGCTGAAAACGCTGTTGGGGACATTTCATTAATGTTGACTATAAATCAAAAACTAAGCATTTTTCAGCTGAAATAATGAATGTAGTCCTCTTAATTCTTGCTTCTAAAGCATACGCAAGCAGAAATTTCAATGTACAATGATGTTTTTAAAAAAAACAGTCAAAATGTGCTCCACTCGGGCTGAAAACGCTGTTGGGGACATTTCATTAATGTTGACTATAAATCAAAAACTAAGCATTTTTCAGCTGAAATAATGAATGTAGTCCTCTTAATTCTTGCTTCTAAAGCATACGCAAGCAGAAATTTCAATGTACAATGATGTTTTTAAAAAAACAGTCAAAATGTGCTCCACTCAGGCTGAAAACGCTGTTGGGGACATTTCATTAATGTTGACTATAAATCATAAACTACGCATTTTTCAGCTGAAATAATGAATGTAGTCCTCTTAATTCTTGCTTCTAAAGCATACGCAAGCAGAAATTTCAATGTACAATGATGTTTTTAAAAAAACAGTCAAAATGTGCTCCACTCGGGCTGAAAACGCTTGTTTGGGACATTACATTAATGTTGACTATAAATCATAAACTAAGCATTTTTCAGCTGAAATAATGAATGTAGTCCTCTTAATTCTTGCTTCTAAAGCAGACGCAAGCAGAAATTTCAATGTACAATGATGTTTTTAAAAAAATGGTCAAAATGTGCTCCACTCGGGCTGAAAACGCTTGTTTGGAACATTTCATTAATGTTGACTATAAATCATAAACTAAGCATTTTTCAGCTGAAATAATGAATGTAGTCCTCTTAATTCTTGCTTCTAAAGCATACGCAAGCAGAAATTTCAATGTACAATGATGTTTTTAAAAAAACAGTCAAAATGTGCTCCACTCGGGCTGAAAACGCTTGTTTGGGACATTACATTAATGTTGACTATAAATCATAAACTAAGCATTTTTCAGCTGAAATAATGAATGTAGTCCTCTTAATTCTTGCTTCTACAGCATACGCAAGCAGAAATTTCAATGTACAATGATGTTTTTAAAAAAACGGTCAAAATGTGCTCCACTCGGGCTGAAAACGCTTGTTTGGAACATTTCATTAATGTTGACTATAAATTATAAACTAAGCATTTTTCAGCTGAAATAATGAATGTAGTCCTCTTAATTCTTGCTTCTACAGCATACGCAAGCAGAAATTTCAATGTACAATGATGTTTTTAAAAAAACGGTCAAAATGTGCTCCACTCGGGCTGAAAACGCTTGTTTGGGACATTACATTAATGTTGACTATAAATCATAAACTAAGCATTTTTCAGCTGAAATAATGAATGTAGTCCTCTTAATTCTTGCTTCTAAAGCATACGCAAGCAGAAATTTCAATGTACAATGATGTTTTTAAAAAAACAGTCAAAATGTGCTCCACTCGGGCTGAAAACGCTTGTTTGGGACATTACATTAATGTTGACTATAAATCATAAACTAAGCATTTTTCAGCTGAAATAATGAATGTAGTCCTCTTAATTCTTGCTTCTAAAGCAGACGCAAGCAGAAATTTCAATGTACAATGATGTTTTTAAAAAAACGGTCAAAATGTGCTCCACTCGGGCTGAAAACGCTTGTTTGGAACATTTCATTAATGTTGACTATAAATTATAAACTAAGCATTTTTCAGCTGAAATAATGAATGTAGTCCTCTTAATTCTTGCTTCTACAGCATACGCAAGCAGAAATTTCAATGTACAATGATGTTTTTAAAAAAACGGTCAAAATGTGCTCCACTCGGGCTGAAAACGCTTGTTTGGGACATTACATTAATGTTGACTATAAATCATAAACTAAGCATTTTTCAGCTGAAATAATGAATGTAGTCCTCTTAATTCTTGCTTCTAAAGCATACGCAAGCAGAAATTTCAATGTACAATGATGTTTTTAAAAAAACAGTCAAAATGTGCTCCACTCGGGCTGAAAACGCTTGTTTGGGACATTACATTAATGTTGACTATAAATCATAAACTAAGCATTTTTCAGCTGAAATAATGAATGTAGTCCTCTTAATTCTTGCTTCTAAAGCATACGCAAGCAGAAATTTCAATGTACAATGATGTTTTTAAAAAAACAGTCAAAATGTGCTCCACTCAGGCTGAAAACGCTGTTGGGGACATTTCATTAATGTTGACTATAAATCATAAACTAAGCATTTTTCAGCTGAAATAATGAATGTAGTCCTCTTAATTCTTGCTTCTAAAGCATACGCAAGCAGAAATTTCAATGTACAATGATGTTTTTAAAAAAACAGTCAAAATGTGCTCCACTCGGGCTGAAAACGCTTGTTTGCGACATTACATTAATGTTGACTATAAATCATAAACTAAGCATTTTTCAGCTGAAATAATGAATGTAGTCCTCTTAATTCTTGCTTCTACAGCATACGCAAGCAGAAATTTCAATGTACAATGATGTTTTTAAAAAAACGGTCAAAATGTGCTCCACTCGGGCTGAAAACGCTTGTTTGGAACATTTCATTAATGTTGACTATAAATCATAAACTAAGCATTTTTCAGCTGAAATAATGAATGTAGTCCTCTTAATTCTTGCTTCTACAGCATACGCAAGCAGAAATTTCAATGTACAATGATGTTTTTAAAAAAACGGTCAAAATGTGCTCCACTCGGGCTGAAAACGCTTGTTTGGAACATTTCATTAATGTTGACTATAAATCATAAACTAAGCATTTTTCAGCTGAAATAATGAATGTAGTCCTCTTAATTCTTGCTTCTAAAGCATACGCAAGCAGAAATTTCAATGTACAATGATGTTTTCAAAAAAACAGTCAAAATGTGCTCCACTCGGGCTGAAAACGCTTGTTTGGGACATTACATTAATGTTGACTATAAATCATAAACTAAGCATTTTTCAGCTGAAATAATGAATGTAGTCCTCTTAATTCTTGCTTCTAAAGCATACGCAAGCAGAAATTTCAATGTACAATGATGTTTTTAAAAAAACAGTCAAAATGTGCTCCACTCAGGCTGAAAACGCTGTTGGGGACATTTCATTAATGTTGACTATAAATCATAAACTAAGCATTTTTCAGCTGAAATAATGAATGTAGTCCTCTTAATTCTTGCTTCTAAAGCATACGCAAGCAGAAATTTCAATGTACAATGATGTTTTTAAAAAAACAGTCAAAATGTGCTCCACTCGGGCTGAAAACGCTTGTTTGGGACATTACATTAATGTTGACTATAAATCATAAACTAAGCATTTTTCAGCTGAAATAATGAATGTAGTCCTCTTAATTCTTGCTTCTACAGCATACGCAAGCAGAAATTTCAATGTACAATGATGTTTTTAAAAAAACGGTCAAAATGTGCTCCACTCGGGCTGAAAACGCTTGTTTGGAACATTTCATTAATGTTGACTATAAATCATAAACTAAGCATTTTTCAGCTGAAATAATGAATGTAGTCCTCTTAATTCTTGCTTCTACAGCATACGCAAGCAGAAATTTCAATGTACAATGATGTTTTTAAAAAAACAGTCAAAATGTGCTCCACTCGGGCTGAAAACGCTTGTTTGGGACATTTCATTAATGTTGACTATAAATCATAAACTAAGCATTTTTCAGCTGAAATAATGAATGTAGTCCTCTTAATTCTTGCTTCTACAGCATACGCAAGCAGAAATTTCAATGTACAATGATGTTTTTAAAAAAACGGTCAAAATGTGCTCCACTCGGGCTGAAAACGCTTGTTTGGAACATTTCATTAATGTTGACTATAAATCATAAACTAAGCATTTTTCAGCTGAAATAATGAATGTAGTCCTCTTAATTCTTGCTTCTAAAGCAGACGCAAGCAGAAATTTCAATGTACAATGATGTTTTCAAAAAAACAGTCAAAATGTGCTCCACTCGGGCTGAAAACGCTTGTTTGGGACATTACATTAATGTTGACTATAAATCATAAACTAAGGATTTTTCAGCTGAAATAATGAATGTAGTCCTCTTAATTCTTGCTTCTAAAGCATACGCAAACAGAAATTTCAATGTACAATGATGTTTTTAAAAAAACGGTCAAAATGTGCTCCACTCGGGCTGAAAACGCTTGTTTGGAACATTTCATTAATGTTGACTATAATTCATAAACTAAGCATTTTTCAGCTGAAATAATGAATGTAGTCCTCTTAATTCTTGCTTCTAAAGCATACGCAAGCAGAAATTTCAATGTACAATGATGTTTTTAAAAAAACAGTCAAAATGTGCTCCACTCGGGCTGAAAACGCTTGTTTGGGACATTACATTAATGTTGACTATAAATCATAAACTAAGCATTTTTCAGCTGAAATAATGAATGTAGTCCTCTTAATTCTTGCTTCTAAAGCAGACGCAAGCAGAAATTTCAATGTACAATGATGTTTTTAAAAAAATGGTCAAAATGTGCTCCACTCGGGCTGAAAACGCTTGTTTGGAACATTTCATTAATGTTGACTATAAATCATAAACTAAGCATTTTTCAGCTGAAATAATGAATGTAGTCCTCTTAATTCTTGCTTCTAAAGCATACGCAAGCAGAAATTTCAATGTACAATGATGTTTTTAAAAAAAAACAGTCAAAATGTGCTCCACTCGGGCTGAAAACGCTGTTGGGGACATTTCATTAATGTTGACTATAAATCAAAAACTAAGCATTTTTCAGCTGAAATAATGAATGTAGTCCTCTTAATTCTTGCTTCTAAAGCATACGCAAGCAGAAATTTCAATGTACAATGATGTTTTTAAAAAAACAGTCAAAATGTGCTCCACTCAGGCTGAAAACGCTGTTGGGGACATTTCATTAATGTTGACTATAAATCATAAACTAAGCATTTTTCAGCTGAAATAATGAATGTAGTCCTCTTAATTCTTGCTTCTAAAGCATACGCAAGCAGAAATTTCAATGTACAATGATGTTTTCAAAAAAACAGTCAAAATGTGCTCCACTCGGGCTGAAAACGCTTGTTTGGGACATTACATTAATGTTGACTATAAATCATAAACTAAGCATTTTTCAGCTGAAATAATGAATGTAGTCCTCTTAATTCTTGCTTCTAAAGCATACGCAAGCAGAAATTTCAATGTACAATGATGTTTTTAAAAAAACGGTCAAAATGTGCTCCACTCGGGCTGAAAACGCTTGTTTGGAACATTTCATTAATGTTGACTATAAATCATAAACTAAGCATTTTTCAGCTGAAATAATGAATGTAGTCCTCTTAATTCTTGCTTCTAAAGCATACGCAAGCAGAAATTTCAATGTACAATGATGTTTTCAAAAAAACAGTCAAAATGTGCTCCACTCGGGCTGAAAACGCTTGTTTGGGACATTACATTAATGTTGACTATAAATCATAAACTAAGCATTTTTCAGCTGAAATAATGAATGTAGTCCTCTTAATTCTTGCTTCTAAAGCATACGCAAGCAGAAATTTCAATGTACAATGATGTTTTTAAAAAAAACAGTCAAAATGTGCTCCACTCGGGCTGAAAACGCTGTTGGGGACATTTCATTAATGTTGACTATAAATCAAAAACTAAGCATTTTTCAGCTGAAATAATGAATGTAGTCCTCTTAATTCTTGCTTCTACAGCATACGCAAGCAGAAATTTCAATGTACAATGATGTTTTTAAAAAAACGGTCAAAATGTGCTCCACTCGGGCTGAAAACGCTTGTTTGGAACATTTCATTAATGTTGACTATAAATCATAAACTAAGCATTTTTCAGCTGAAATAATGAATGTAGTCCTCTTAATTCTTGCTTCTAAAGCATACGCAAGCAGAAATTTCAATGTACAATGATGTTTTCAAAAAAACAGTCAAAATGTGCTCCACTCGGGCTGAAAACGCTTGTTTGGGACGTTACAATAATGTTGACTATAAATCATAAACTAAGCATTTTTCAGCTGAAATAATGAATGTAGTCCTCTTAATTCTTGCTTCTAAAGCATACGCAAGCAGAAATTTCAATGTACAATGATGTTTTTAAAAAAACAGTCAAAATGTGCTCCACTCGGGCTGAAAACGCTTGTTTCGGACATTACATTAATGTTGACTATAAATCATAAACTAAGCATTTTTCAGCTGAAATAATGAATGTAGTCCTCTTAATTCTTGCTTCTAAAGCATACGCAAGCAGAAATTTCAATGTACAATGATGTTTTTAAAAAAACAGTCAAAATGTGCTCCACTCGGGCTGAAAACGCTTGTTTGGGACATTACATTAATGTTGACTATAAATCATAAACTAAGCATTTTTCAGCTGAAATAATGAATGTAGTCCTCTTAATTCTTGCTTCTAAAGCATACGCAAGCAGAAATTTCAATGTACAATGATGTTTTTAAAAAAACAGTCAAAATGTGCTCCACTCGGGCTGAAAACGCTTGTTTGGGACATTACATTAATGTTGACTATAAATCATAAACTAAGCATTTTTCAGCTGAAATAATGAATGTAGTCCTCTTAATTCTTGCTTCTAAAGCATACGCAAGCAGAAATTTCAATGTACAATGATGTTTTTAAAAAAACAGTCAAAATGTGCTCCACTCAGGCTGAAAACGCTGTTGGGGACATTTCATTAATGTTGACTATAAATCATAAACTAAGCATTTTTCAGCTGAAATAATGAATGTAGTCCTCTTAATTCTTGCTTCTAAAGCATACGCAAGCAGAAATTTCAATGTACAATGATGTTTTTAAAAAAACAGTCAAAATGTGCTCCACTCGGGCTGAAAACGCTTGTTTGCGACATTACATTAATGTTGACTATAAATCATAAACTAAGCATTTTTCAGCTGAAATAATGAATGTAGTCCTCTTAATTCTTGCTTCTACAGCATACGCAAGCAGAAATTTCAATGTACAATGATGTTTTTAAAAAAACGGTCAAAATGTGCTCCACTCGGGCTGAAAACGCTTGTTTGGAACATTTCATTAATGTTGACTATAAATCATAAACTAAGCATTTTTCAGCTGAAATAATGAATGTAGTCCTCTTAATTCTTGCTTCTACAGCATACGCAAGCAGAAATTTCAATGTACAATGATGTTTTTAAAAAAACGGTCAAAATGTGCTCCACTCGGGCTGAAAACGCTTGTTTGGAACATTTCATTAATGTTGACTATAAATCATAAACTAAGCATTTTTCAGCTGAAATAATGAATGTAGTCCTCTTAATTCTTGCTTCTAAAGCATACGCAAGCAGAAATTTCAATGTACAATGATGTTTTCAAAAAAACAGTCAAAATGTGCTCCACTCAGGCTGAAAACGCTGTTGGGGACATTTCATTAATGTTGACTATAAATCATAAACTAAGCATTTTTCAGCTGAAATAATGAATGTAGTCCTCTTAATTCTTGCTTCTAAAGCATACGCAAGCAGAAATTTCAATGTACAATGATGTTTTTAAAAAAACAGTCAAAATGTGCTCCACTCGGGCTGAAAACGCTTGTTTGGGACATTACATTAATGTTGACTATAAATCATAAACTAAGCATTTTTCAGCTGAAATAATGAATGTAGTCCTCTTAATTCTTGCTTCTACAGCATACGCAAGCAGAAATTTCAATGTACAATGATGTTTTTAAAAAAACGGTCAAAATGTGCTCCACTCGGGCTGAAAACGCTTGTTTGGAACATTTCATTAATGTTGACTATAAATCATAAACTAAGCATTTTTCAGCTGAAATAATGAATGTAGTCCTCTTAATTCTTGCTTCTACAGCATACGCAAGCAGAAATTTCAATGTACAATGATGTTTTTAAAAAAACAGTCAAAATGTGCTCCACTCGGGCTGAAAACGCTTGTTTGGGACATTTCATTAATGTTGACTATAAATCATAAACTAAGCATTTTTCAGCTGAAATAATGAATGTAGTCCTCTTAATTCTTGCTTCTACAGCATACGCAAGCAGAAATTTCAATGTACAATGATGTTTTTAAAAAAACGGTCAAAATGTGCTCCACTCGGGCTGAAAACGCTTGTTTGGAACATTTCATTAATGTTGACTATAAATCATAAACTAAGCATTTTTCAGCTGAAATAATGAATGTAGTCCTCTTAATTCTTGCTTCTAAAGCAGACGCAAGCAGAAATTTCAATGAACAATGATGTTTTCAAAAAAACAGTCAAAATGTGCTCCACTCGGGCTGAAAACGCTTGTTTGGGACATTACATTAATGTTGACTATAAATCATAAACTAAGCATTTTTCAGCTGAAATAATGAATGTAGTCCTCTTAATTCTTGCTTCTAAAGCATACGCAAACAGAAATTTCAATGTACAATGATGTTTTTAAAAAAACGGTCAAAATGTGCTCCACTCGGGCTGAAAACGCTTGTTTGGAACATTTCATTAATGTTGACTATAATTCATAAACTAAGCATTTTTCAGCTGAAATAATGAATGTAGTCCTCTTAATTCTTGCTTCTAAAGCATACGCAAGCAGAAATTTCAATGTACAATGATGTTTTTAAAAAAACAGTCAAAATGTGCTCCACTCGGGCTGAAAACGCTTGTTTGGGACATTACATTAATGTTGACTATAAATCATAAACTAAGCATTTTTCAGCTGAAATAATGAATGTAGTCCTCTTAATTCTTGCTTCTAAAGCAGACGCAAGCAGAAATTTCAATGTACAATGATGTTTTTAAAAAAATGGTCAAAATGTGCTCCACTCGGGCTGAAAACGCTTGTTTGGAACATTTCATTAATGTTGACTATAAATCATAAACTAAGCATTTTTCAGCTGAAATAATGAATGTAGTCCTCTTAATTCTTGCTTCTAAAGCATACGCAAGCAGAAATTTCAATGTACAATGATGTTTTTAAAAAAAACAGTCAAAATGTGCTCCACTCGGGCTGAAAACGCTGTTGGGGACATTTCATTAATGTTGACTATAAATCAAAAACTAAGCATTTTTCAGCTGAAATAATGAATGTAGTCCTCTTAATTCTTGCTTCTAAAGCATACGCAAGCAGAAATTTCAATGTACAATGATGTTTTTAAAAAAACAGTCAAAATGTGCTCCACTCAGGCTGAAAACGCTGTTGGGGACATTTCATTAATGTTGACTATAAATCATAAACTAAGCATTTTTCAGCTGAAATAATGAATGTAGTCCTCTTAATTCTTGCTTCTAAAGCATACGCAAGCAGAAATTTCCATGTACAATGATGTTTTCAAAAAAACAGTCAAAATGTGCTCCACTCGGGCTGAAAACGCTTGTTTGGGACATTACATTAATGTTGACTATAAATCATAAACTAAGCATTTTTCAGCTGAAATAATGAATGTAGTCCTCTTAATTCTTGCTTCTACAGCATACGCTAGCAGAAATTTCAATGTACAATGATGTTTTTAAAAAAACGGTCAAAATGTGCTCCACTCGGGCTGAAAACGCTTGTTTGGAACATTTCATTAATGTTGACTATAAATCATAAACTAAGCATTTTTCAGCTGAAATAATGAATGTAGTCCTCTTAATTCTTGCTTCTAAAGCATACGCAAGCAGAAATTTCAATGTACAATGATGTTTTCAAAAAAACAGTCAAAATGTGCTCCACTCGGGCTGAAAACGCTTGTTTGGGACATTACATTAATGTTGACTATAAATCATAAACTAAGCATTTTTCAGCTGAAATAATGAATGTAGTCCTCTTAATTCTTGCTTCTAAAGCATACGCAAGCAGAAATTTCAATGTACAATGATGTTTTTAAAAAAAACAGTCAAAATGTGCTCCACTCGGGCTGAAAACGCTGTTGGGGACATTTCATTAATGTTGACTATAAATCAAAAACTAAGCATTTTTCAGCTGAAATAATGAATGTAGTCCTCTTAATTCTTGCTTCTAAAGCATACGCAAGCAGAAATTTCAATGTACAATGATGTTTTCAAAAAAACAGTCAAAATGTGCTCCACTCGGGCTGAAAACGCTTGTTTGGGACGTTACATTAATGTTGACTATAAATCATAAACTAAGCATTTTTCAGCTGAAATAATGAATGTAGTCCTCTTAATTCTTGCTTCTAAAGCATACGCAAGCAGAAATTTCAATGTACAATGATGTTTTCAAAAAAACAGTCAAAATGTGCTCCACTCGGGCTGAAAACACTTGTTTGGGACATTACATTAATGTTGACTATAAATCATAAACTAAGCATTTTTCAGCTGAAATAATGAATGTAGTCCTCTTGATTCTTGCTTCTACAGCATACGCAAGCAGAAATTTCAATGTACAATGATGTTTTTAAAAAAACGGTCAAAATGTGCTCCACTCGGGCTGAAAACGCTTGTTTGGAACATTTCATTAATGTTGACTATAAATCATAAACTAAGCATTTTTCAGCTGAAATAATGAATGTAGTCCTCTTAATTCTTGCTTCTAAAGCATACGCAAGCAGAAATTTCAATGTACAATGATGTTTTCAAAAAAACAGTCAAAATGTGCTCCACTCGGGCTGAAAACGCTTGTTTGGGACATTACATTAATGTTGACTATAAATCATAAACTAAGCATTTTTCAGCTGAAATAATGAATGTAGTCCTCTTAATTCTTGCTTCTACAGCATACGCTAGCAGAAATTTCAATGTACAATGATGTTTTTAAAAAAACGGTCAAAATGTGCTCCACTCGGGCTGAAAACGCTTGTTTGGAACATTTCATTAATGTTGACTATAAATCATAAACTAAGCATTTTTCAGCTGAAATAATGAATGTAGTCCTCTTAATTCTTGCTTCTAAAGCATACGCAAGCAGAAATTTCAATGTACAATGATGTTTTCAAAAAAACAGTCAAAATGTGCTCCACTCGGGCTGAAAACGCTTGTTTGGGACATTACATTAATGTTGACTATAAATCATAAACTAAGCATTTTTCAGCTGAAATAATGAATGTAGTCCTCTTAATTCTTGCTTCTAAAGCATACGCAAGCAGAAATTTCAATGTACAATGATGTTTTTAAAAAAAACAGTCAAAATGTGCTCCACTCGGGCTGAAAACGCTGTTGGGGACATTTCATTAATGTTGACTATAAATCAAAAACTAAGCATTTTTCAGCTGAAATAATGAATGTAGTCCTCTTAATTCTTGCTTCTACAGCATACGCAAGCAGAAATTTCAATGTACAATGATGTTTTTAAAAAAACGGTCAAAATGTGCTCCACTCGGGCTGAAAACGCTTGTTTGGAACATTTCATTAATGTTGACTATAAATCATAAACTAAGCATTTTTCAGCTGAAATAATGAATGTAGTCCTCTTAATTCTTGCTTCTAAAGCATACGCAAGCAGAAATTTCAATGTACAATGATGTTTTCAAAAAAACAGTCAAAATGTGCTCCACTCGGGCTGAAAACGCTTGTTTGGGACGTTACATTAATGTTGACTATAAATCATAAACTAAGCATTTTTCAGCTGAAATAATGAATGTAGTCCTCTTAATTCTTGCTTCTAAAGCATACGCAAGCAGAAATTTCAATGTACAATGATGTTTTCAAAAAAACAGTCAAAATGTGCTCCACTCGGGCTGAAAACGCTTGTTTGGGACGTTTTATTAATGTTGACTATAAATCATAAACTAAGCATTTTTCAGCTGAAATAATGAATGTAGTCCTCTTAATTCTTGCTTCTAAAGCATACGCAAGCAGAAATTTCAATGTACAATGATGTTTTCAAAAAAACAGTCAAAATGTGCTCCACTCGGGCTGAAAACGCTTGTTTGGGACATTACATTAATGTTGACTATAAATCATAAACTAAGTATTTTTCAGCTGAAATAATGAATGTAGTCCTCTTAATTCTTGCTTCTAAAGCATACGCAAACAGAAATTTCAATGTACAATGATGTTTTTAAAAAAACGGTCAAAATGTGCTCCACTCGGGCTGAAAACGCTTGTTTGGGACATTACATTAATGTTGACTATAAATCATAAACTAAGCATTTTTCAGCTGAAATAATGAATGTAGTCCTCTTAATTCTTGCTTCTAAAGCATACGCAAACAGAAATTTCAATGTACAATGATGTTTTTAAAAAAACGGTCAAAATGTGCTCCACTCGGGCTGAAAACGCTTGTTTGGAACATTTCATTAATGTTGACTATAAATCATAAACTAAGCATTTTTCAGCTGAAATAATGAATGTAGTCCTCTTAATTCTTGCTTCTAAAGCATACGCAAGCAGAAATTTCAATGTGCAATGATGTTTTTAAAAAAAACAGTCAAAATGTGCTCCACTCGGGCTGAAAACGCTGTTGGGGACATTTCATTAATGTTGACTATAAATCAAATACTAAGCATTTTTCAGCTGAAATAATGAATGTAGTCCTCTTAATTCTTGCTTCTAAAGCATACGCAAGCAGAAATTTCAATGTACAATGATGTTTTTAAAAAAACAGTCAAAATGTGCTCCACTCAGGCTGAAAACGCTGTTGGGGACATTTCATTAATGTTGACTATAAATCATAAACTAAGCATTTTTCAGCTGAAATAATGAATGTAGTCCTCTTAATTCTTGCTTCTAAAGCATACGCAAGCAGAAATTTCAATGTACAATGATGTTTTTAAAAAAACAGTCAAAATGTGCTCCACTCGGGCTGAAAACGCTTGTTTGGGACATTACATTAATGTTGACTATAAATCAAAAACTAAGCATTTTTCAGCTGAAATAATGAATGTAGTCCTCTTAATTCTTGCTTCTAAAGCATACGCAAGCAGAAATTTCAATGTACAATGATGTTTTTAAAAAAAACAGTCAAAATGTGCTCCACTCGGGCTGAAAACGCTGTTGGGGACATTTCATTAATGTTGACTATAAATCAAAAACTAAGCATTTTTCAGCTGAAATAATGAATGTAGTCCTCTTAATTCTTGCTTCTAAAGCATACGCAAGCAGAAATTTCAATGTACAATGATGTTTTTAAAAAAAACAGTCAAAATGTGCTCCACTCGGGCTGAAAACGCTTGTTTGGGACATTTCATTAATGTTGACTATAAATCATAAACTAAGCATTTTTCAGCTGAAATAATGAATGTAGTCCTCTTAATTCTTGCTTCTACAGCATACGCAAGCAGAAATTTCAATGTACAATGATGTTTTTAAAAAAACGGTCAAAATGTGCTCCACTCGGGCTGAAAACGCTTGTTTGGAACATTTCATTAATGTTGACTATAAATCATAAACTAAGCATTTTTCAGCTGAAATAATGAATGTAGTCCTCTTAATTCTTGCTTCTAAAGCAGACGCAAGCAGAAATTTCAATGTACAATGATGTTTTTAAAAAAAACAGTCAAAATGTGCTCCACTCGGGCTGAAAACGCTGTTGGGGACATTTCATTAATGTTGACTATAAATCAAAAACTAAGCATTTTTCAGCTGAAATAATGAATGTAGTCCTCTTAATTCTTGCTTCTAAAGCATACGCAAGCAGAAATTTCAATGTACAATGATGTTTTTAAAAAAAACAGTCAAAATGTGCTCCACTCGGGCTGAAAACGCTGTTGGGGACATTTCATTAATGTTGACTATAAATCAAAAACTAAGCATTTTTCAGCTGAAATAATGAATGTAGTCCTCTTAATTCTTGCTTCTAAAGCATACGCAAGCAGAAATTTCAATGTACAATGATGTTTTTAAAAAAACAGTCAAAATGTGCTCCACTCAGGCTGAAAACGCTGTTGGGGACATTTCATTAATGTTGACTATAAATCATAAACTAAGCATTTTTCAGCTGAAATAATGAATGTAGTCCTCTTAATTCTTGCTTCTAAAGCATACGCAAGCAGAAATTTCAATGTACAATGATGTTTTTAAAAAAACAGTCAAAATGTGCTCCACTCGGGCTGAAAACGCTTGTTTGGGACATTACATTAATGTTGACTATAAATCATAAACTAAGCATTTTTCAGCTGAAATAATGAATGTAGTCCTCTTAATTCTTGCTTCTAAAGCAGACGCAAGCAAAAATTTCAATGTACAATGATGTTTTTAAAAAAATGGTCAAAATGTGCTCCACTCGGGCTGAAAACGCTTGTTTGGAACATTTCATTAATGTTGACTATAAATCATAAACTAAGCATTTTTCAGCTGAAATAATGAATGTAGTCCTCTTAATTCTTGCTTCTAAAGCATACGCAAGCAGAAATTTCAATGTACAATGATGTTTTTAAAAAAACAGTCAAAATGTGCTCCACTCGGGCTGAAAACGCTTGTTTGGGACATTACATTAATGTTGACTATAAATCATAAACAAAGCATTTTTCAGCTGAAATAATGAATGTAGTCCTCTTAATTCTTGCTTCTACAGCATACGCAAGCAGAAATTTCAATGTACAATGATGTTTTTAAAAAAACGGTCAAAATGTGCTCCACTCGGGCTGAAAACGCTTGTTTGGAACATTTCATTAATGTTGACTTTAAATTATAAACTAAGCATTTTTCAGCTGAAATAATGAATGTAGTCCTCTTAATTCTTGCTTCTACAGCATACGCAAGCAGAAATTTCAATGTACAATGATGTTTTTAAAAAAACGGTCAAAATGTGCTCCACTCGGGCTGAAAACGCTTGTTTGGGACATTACATTAATGTTGACTATAAATCATAAACTAAGCATTTTTCAGCTGAAATAATGAATGTAGTCCTCTTAATTCTTGCTTCTAAAGCATACGCAAGCAGAAATTTCAATGTACAATGATGTTTTTAAAAAAAACAGTCAAAATGTGCTCCACTCGGGCTGAAAACGCTGTTGGGGACATTTCATTAACGTTGACTATAAATCAAAAACTAAGCATTTTTCAGCTGAAATAATGAATGTAGTCCTCTTAATTCTTGCTTCTAAAGCATACGCAAGCAGAAATTTCAATGTACAATGATGTTTTTAAAAAAAACAGTCAAAATGTGCTCCACTCGGGCTGAAAACGCTGTTGGGGACATTTCATTAATGTTGACTATAAATCAAAAACTAAGCATTTTTCAGCTGAAATAATGAATGTAGTCCTCTTAATTCTTGCTTCTAAAGCATACGCAAGCAGAAATTTCAATGTACAATGATGTTTTTAAAAAAACAGTCAAAATGTGCTCCACTCAGGCTGAAAACGCTGTTGGGGACATTTCATTAATGTTGACTATAAATCATAAACTAAGCATTTTTCAGCTGAAATAATGAATGTAGTCCTCTTAATTCTTGCTTCTAAAGCATACGCAAGCAGAAATTTCAATGTACAATGATGTTTTTAAAAAAACAGTCAAAATGTGCTCCACTCGGGCTGAAAACGCTTGTTTGGGACATTACATTAATGTTGACTATAAATCATAAACTAAGCATTTTTCAGCTGAAATAATGAATGTAGTCCTCTTAATTCTTGCTTCTACAGCATACGCAAGCAGAAATTTCAATGTACAATGATGTTTTTAAAAAAACGGTCAAAATGTGCTCCACTCGGGCTGAAAACGCTTGTTTGGAACATTTCATTAATGTTGACTATAAATCATAAACTAAGCATTTTTCAGCTGAAATAATGAATATAGTCCTCTTAATTCTTGCTTCTAAAGCATACGCAAGCAGAAATTTCAATGTACAATGATGTTTTCAAAAAAACAGTCAAAATGTGCTCCACTCGGGCTGAAAACGCTTGTTTGGGACATTACATTAATGTTGACTATAAATCATAAACTAAGCATTTTTCAGCTGAAATAATGAATGTAGTCCTCTTAATTCTTGCTTCTAAAGCATACGCAAACAGAAATTTCAATGTACAATGATGTTTTTAAAAAAACGGTCAAAATGTGCTCCACTCGGGCTGAAAACGCTTGTTTGGGACATTACATTAATGTTGACTATAAATCATAAACTAAGCATTTTTCAGCTGAAATAATGAATGTAGTCCTCTTAATTCTTGCTTCTAAAGCATACGCAAGCAGAAATTTCAATGTACAATGATGTTTTTAAAAAAAACAGTCAAAATGTGCTCCACTCGGGCTGAAAACGCTGTTGGGGACATTTCATTAATGTTGACTATAAATCAAAAACTAAGCATTTTTCAGCTGAAATAATGAATGTAGTCCTCTTAATTCTTGCTTCTAAAGCATACGCAAGCAGAAATTTCAATGTACAATGATGTTTTTAAAAAAAACAGTCAAAATGTGCTCCACTCGGGCTGAAAACGCTGTTGGGGACATTTCATTAATGTTGACTATAAATCAAAAACTAAGCATTTTTCAGCTGAAATAATGAATGTAGTCCTCTTAATTCTTGCTTCTAAAGCATACGCAAGCAGAAATTTCAATGTACAATGATGTTTTTAAAAAAACAGTCAAAATGTGCTCCACTCAGGCTGAAAACGCTGTTGGGGACATTTCATTAATGTTGACTATAAATCATAAACTAAGCATTTTTCAGCTGAAATAATGAATGTAGTCCTCTTAATTCTTGCTTCTAAAGCATACGCAAGCAGAAATTTCAATGTACAATGATGTTTTTAAAAAAACAGTCAAAATGTGCTCCACTCGGGCTGAAAACGCTTGTTTGGGACATTACATTAATGTTGACTATAAATCATAAACTAAGCATTTTTCAGCTGAAATAATGAATGTAGTCCTCTTAATTCTTGCTTCTAAAGCAGACGCAAGCAGAAATTTCAATGTACAATGATGTTTTTAAAAAAATGGTCAAAATGTGCTCCACTCGGGCTGAAAACGCTTGTTTGGAACATTTCATTAATGTTGACTATAAATCATAAACTAAGCATTTTTCAGCTGAAATAATGAATGTAGTCCTCTTAATTCTTGCTTCTAAAGCATACGCAAGCAGAAATTTCAATGTACAATGATGTTTTTAAAAAAACAGTCAAAATGTGCTCCACTCGGGCTGAAAACGCTTGTTTGGGACATTACATTAATGTTGACTATAAATCATAAACTAAGCATTTTTCAGCTGAAATAATGAATGTAGTCCTCTTAATTCTTGCTTCTACAGCATACGCAAGCAGAAATTTCAATGTACAATGATGTTTTTAAAAAAACGGTCAAAATGTGCTCCACTCGGGCTGAAAACGCTTGTTTGGAACATTTCATTAATGTTGACTATAAATTATAAACTAAGCATTTTTCAGCTGAAATAATGAATGTAGTCCTCTTAATTCTTGCTTCTACAGCATACGCAAGCAGAAATTTCAATGTACAATGATGTTTTTAAAAAAACGGTCAAAATGTGCTCCACTCGGGCTGAAAACGCTTGTTTGGGACATTACATTAATGTTGACTATAAATCATAAACTAAGCATTTTTCAGCTGAAATAATGAATGTAGTCCTCTTAATTCTTGCTTCTAAAGCATACGCAAGCAGAAATTTCAATGTACAATGATGTTTTTAAAAAAAACAGTCAAAATGTGCTCCACTCGGGCTGAAAACGCTGTTGGGGACATTTCATTAATGTTGACTATAAATCAAAAACTAAGCATTTTTCAGCTGAAATAATGAATGTAGTCCTCTTAATTCTTGCTTCTACAGCATACGCAAGCAGAAATTTCAATGTACAATGATGTTTTTAAAAAAACGGTCAAAATGTGCTCCACTCGGGCTGAAAACGCTTGTTTGGAACATTTCATTAATGTTGACTATAAATCATAAACTAAGCATTTTTCAGCTGAAATAATGAATGTAGTCCTCTTAATTCTTGCTTCTAAAGCATACGCAAGCAGAAATTTCAATGTACAATGATGTTTTCAAAAAAACAGTCAAAATGTGCTCCACTCGGGCTGAAAACGCTTGTTTGGGACGTTACATTAATGTTGACTATAAATCATAAACTAAGCATTTTTCAGCTGAAATAATGAATGTAGTCCTCTTAATTCTTGCTTCTAAAGCATACGCAAGCAGAAATTTCAATGTACAATGATGTTTTTAAAAAAACAGTCAAAATGTGCTCCACTCGGGCTGAAAACGCTTGTTTGGGACATTACATTAATGTTGACTATAAATCATAAACTAAGCATTTTTCAGCTGAAATAATGAATGTAGTCCTCTTAATTCTTGCTTCTAAAGCATACGCAAGCAGAAATTTCAATGTACAATGATGTTTTTAAAAAAACAGTCAAAATGTGCTCCACTCGGGCTGAAAACGCTTGTTTGGGACATTACATTAATGTTGACTATAAATCATAAACTAAGCATTTTTCAGCTGAAATAATGAATGTAGTCCTCTTAATTCTTGCTTCTAAAGCATACGCAAGCAGAAATTTCAATGTACAATGATGTTTTTAAAAAAACAGTCAAAATGTGCTCCACTCGGGCTGAAAACGCTTGTTTGGGACATTACATTAATGTTGACTATAAATCATAAACTAAGCATTTTTCAGCTGAAATAATGAATGTAGTCCTCTTAATTCTTGCTTCTAAAGCATACGCAAGCAGAAATTTCAATGTACAATGATGTTTTTAAAAAAACAGTCAAAATGTGCTCCACTCAGGCTGAAAACGCTGTTGGGGACATTTCATTAATGTTGACTATAAATCATAAACTAAGCATTTTTCAGCTGAAATAATGAATGTAGTCCTCTTAATTCTTGCTTCTAAAGCATACGCAAGCAGAAATTTCAATGTACAATGATGTTTTTAAAAAAACAGTCAAAATGTGCTCCACTCGGGCTGAAAACGCTTGTTTGGGACATTACATTAATGTTCACTATAAATCATAAACTAAGCATTTTTCAGCTGAAATAATGAATGTAGTCCTCTTAATTCTTGCTTCTACAGCATACGCAAGCAGAAATTTCAATGTACAATGATGTTTTTAAAAAAACGGTCAAAATGTGCTCCACTCGGGCTGAAAACGCTTGTTTGGAACATTTCATTAATGTTGACTATAAATCATAAACTAAGCATTTTTCAGCTGAAATAATGAATGTAGTCCTCTTAATTCTTGCTTCTACAGCATACGCAAGCAGAAATTTCAATGTACAATGATGTTTTTAAAAAAACAGTCAAAATGTGCTCCACTCGGGCTGAAAACGCTTGTTTGGGACATTTCATTAATGTTGACTATAAATCATAAACTAAGCATTTTTCAGCTGAAATAATGAATGTAGTCCTCTTAATTCTTGCTTCTACAGCATACGCAAGCAGAAATTTCAATGTACAATGATGTTTTTAAAAAAACGGTCAAAATGTGCTCCACTCGGGCTGAAAACGCTTGTTTGGAACATTTCATTAATGTTGACTATAAATCATAAACTAAGCATTTTTCAGCTGAAATAATGAATGTAGTCCTCTTAATTCTTGCTTCTAAAGCAGACGCAAGCAGAAATTTCAATGTACAATGATGTTTTCAAAAAAACAGTCAAAATGTGCTCCACTCGGGCTGAAAACGCTTGTTTGGGACATTACATTAATGTTGACTATAAATCATAAACTAAGCATTTTTCAGCTGAAATAATGAATGTAGTCCTCTTAATTCTTGCTTCTAAAGCATACGCAAACAGAAATTTCAATGTACAATGATGTTTTCAAAAAAACAGTCAAAATGTGCTCCACTCGGGCTGAAAACGCTTGTTTGGAACATTTCATTAATGTTGACTATAAATCAAAAACTAAGCATTTTTCAGCTGAAATAATGAATGTAGTCCTCTTAATTCTTGCTTCTAAAGCATACGCAAGCAGAAATTTCAATGTACAATGATGTTTTTAAAAAAACGGTCAAAATGTGCTCCACTCGGGCTGAAAACGCTTGTTTGGAACATTTCATTAATGTTGACTATAAATCATAAACTAAGCATTTTTCAGCTGAAATAATGAATGTAGTCCTCTTAATTCTTGCTTCTACAGCATACGCAAGCAGAAATTTCAATGTACAATGATGTTTTTAAAAAAACAGTCAAAATGTGCTCCACTCGGGCTGAAAACGCTTGTTTGGGACATTTCATTAATGTTGACTATAAATCATAAACTAAGCATTTTTCAGCTGAAATAATGAATGTAGTCCTCTTAATTCTTGCTTCTACAGCATACGCAAGCAGAAATTTCAATGTACAATGATGTTTTTAAAAAAACGGTCAAAATGTGCTCCACTCGGGCTGAAAACGCTTGTTTGGAACATTTCATTAATGTTGACTATAAATCATAAACTAAGCATTTTTCAGCTGAAATAATGAATGTAGTCCTCTTAATTCTTGCTTCTAAAGCAGACGCAAGCAGAAATTTCAATGTACAATGATGTTTTCAAAAAAACAGTCAAAATGTGCTCCACTCGGGCTGAAAACGCTTGTTTGGGACATTACATTAATGTTGACTATAAATCATAAACTAAGCATTTTTCAGCTGAAATAATGAATGTAGTCCTCTTAATTCTTGCTTCTAAAGCATACGCAAACAGAAATTTCAATGTACAATGATGTTTTTAAAAAAACGGTCAAAATGTGCTCCACTCGGGCTGAAAACGCTTGTTTGGAACATTTCATTAATGTTGACTATAATTCATAAACTAAGCATTTTTCAGCTGAAATAATGAATGTAGTCCTCTTAATTCTTGCTTCTAAAGCATACGCAAGCAGAAATTTCAATGTACAATGATGTTTTTAAAAAAACAGTCAAAATGTGCTCCACTCGGGCTGAAAACGCTTGTTTGGGACATTACATTAATGTTGACTATAAATCATAAACTAAGCATTTTTCAGCTGAAATAATGAATGTAGTCCTCTTAATTCTTGCTTCTAAAGCAGACGCAAGCAGAAATTTCAATGTACAATGATGTTTTTAAAAAAATGGTCAAAATGTGCTCCACTCGGGCTGAAAACGCTTGTTTGGAACATTTCATTAATGTTGACTATAAATCATAAACTAAGCATTTTTCAGCTGAAATAATGAATGTAGTCCTCTTAATTCTTGCTTCTAAAGCATACGCAAGCAGAAATTTCAATGTACAATGATGTTTTTAAAAAAAACAGTCAAAATGTGCTCCACTCGGGCTGAAAACGCTGTTGGGGACATTTCATTAATGTTGACTATAAATCAAAAACTAAGCATTTTTCAGCTGAAATAATGAATGTAGTCCTCTTAATTCTTGCTTCTAAAGCATACGCAAGCAGAAATTTCAATGTACAATGATGTTTTTAAAAAAACAGTCAAAATGTGCTCCACTCAGGCTGAAAACGCTGTTGGGGACATTTCATTAATGTTGACTATAAATCATAAACTAAGCATTTTTCAGCTGAAATAATGAATGTAGTCCTCTTAATTCTTGCTTCTAAAGCATACGCAAGCAGAAATTTCAATGTACAATGATGTTTTCAAAAAAACAGTCAAAATGTGCTCCACTCGGGCTGAAAACGCTTGTTTGGGACATTACATTAATGTTGACTATAAATCATAAACTAAGCATTTTTCAGCTGAAATAATGAATGTAGTCCTCTTAATTCTTGCTTCTAAAGCATACGCAAGCAGAAATTTCAATGTACAATGATGTTTTCAAAAAAACAGTCAAAATGTGCTCCACTCGGGCTGAAAACGCTTGTTTGGGACATTACATTAATGTTGACTATAAATCATAAACTAAGCATTTTTCAGCTGAAATAATGAATGTAGTCCTCTTAATTCTTGCTTCTAAAGCATACGCAAGCAGAAATTTCAATGTACAATGATGTTTTAAAAAAAAACAGTCAAAATGTGCTCCACTCGGGCTGAAAACGCTGTTGGGGACATTTCATTAATGTTGACTATAAATCAAAAACTAAGCATTTTTCAGCTGAAATAATGAATGTAGTCCTCTTAATTCTTGCTTCTAAAGCATACGCAAGCAGAAATTTCAATGTACAATGATGTTTTCAAAAAAACAGTCAAAATGTGCTCCACTCGGGCTGAAAACGCTTGTTTGGGACGTTACATTAATGTTGACTATAAATCATAAACTAAGCATTTTTCAGCTGAAATAATGAATGTAGTCCTCTTAATTCTTGCTTCTAAAGCATACGCAAGCAGAAATTTCAATGTACAATGATGTTTTCAAAAAAACAGTCAAAATGTGCTCCACTCGGGCTGAAAACACTTGTTTGGGACATTACATTAATGTTGACTATAAATCATAAACTAAGCATTTTTCAGCTGAAATAATGAATGTAGTCCTCTTGATTCTTGCTTCTACAGCATACGCAAGCAGAAATTTCAATGTACAATGATGTTTTTAAAAAAACGGTCAAAATGTGCTCCACTCGGGCTGAAAACGCTTGTTTGGGACATTACATTAATGTTGACTATAAATTATAAACTAAGCATTTTTCAGCTGAAATAATGAATGTAGTCCTCTTAATTCTTGCTTCTACAGCATACGCAAGCAGAAATTTCAATGTACAATGATGTTTTTAAAAAAACGGTCAAAATGTGCTCCACTCGGGCTGAAAACGCTTGTTTGGGACATTACATTAATGTTGACTATAAATCATAAACTAAGCATTTTTCAGCTGAAATAATGAATGTAGTCCTCTTAATTCTTGCTTCTAAAGCATACGCAAGCAGAAATTTCAATGTACAATGATGTTTTTAAAAAAAACAGTCAAAATGTGCTCCACTCGGGCTGAAAACGCTGTTGGGGACATTTCATTAATGTTGACTATAAATCAAAAACTAAGCATTTTTCAGCTGAAATAATGAATGTAGTCCTCTTAATTCTTGCTTCTAAAGCAGACGCAAGCAGAAATTTCAATGTACAATGATGTTTTTAAAAAAATGGTCAAAATGTGCTCCACTCGGGCTGAAAACGCTTGTTTGGAACATTTCATTAATGTTGACTATAAATCATAAACTAAGCATTTTTCAGCTGAAATAATGAATGTAGTCCTCTTAATTCTTGCTTCTAAAGCATACGCAAGCAGAAATTTCAATGTACAATGATGTTTTTAAAAAAACGGTCAAAATGTGCTCCACTCGGGCTGAAAACGCTTGTTTGGAACATTTCATTAATGTTGACTATAAATCATAAACTTAGCATTTTTCAGCTGAAATAATGAATGTAGTCCTCTTAATTCTTGCTTCTAAAGCAGACGCAAGCAGAAATTTCAATGTACAATGATGTTTTCAAAAAAACAGTCAAAATGTGCTCCACTCGGGCTGAAAACGCTTGTTTGGGACATTACATTAATGTTGACTATAAATCATAAACTAAGCATTTTTCAGCTGAAATAATGAATGTAGTCCTCTTAATTCTTGCTTCTACAGCATACGCAAGCAGAAATTTCAATGTACAATGATGTTTTTAAAAAAACGGTCAAAATGTGCTCCACTCGGGCTGAAAACGCTTGTTTGGAACATTTCATTAATGTTGACTATAAATTATAAACTAAGCATTTTTCAGCTGAAATAATGAATGTAGTCCTCTTAATTCTTGCTTCTACAGCATACGCAAGCAGAAATTTCAATGTACAATGATGTTTTTAAAAAAACGGTCAAAATGTGCTCCACTCGGGCTGAAAACGCTTGTTTGGGACATTACATTAATGTTGACTATAAATCATAAACTAAGCATTTTTCAGCTGAAATAATGAATGTAGTCCTCTTAATTCTTGCTTCTAAAGCATACGCAAGCAGAAATTTCAATGTACAATGATGTTTTTAAAAAAACAGTCAAAATGTGCTCCACTCGGGCTGAAAACGCTTGTTTGGGACATTACATTAATGTTGACTATAAATCATAAACTAAGCATTTTTCAGCTGAAATAATGAATGTAGTCCTCTTAATTCTTGCTTCTAAAGCATACGCAAGCAGAAATTTCAATGTACAATGATGTTTTTAAAAAAACAGTCAAAATGTGCTCCACTCAGGCTGAAAACGCTGTTGGGGACATTTCATTAATGTTGACTATAAATCATAAACTAAGCATTTTTCAGCTGAAATAATGAATGTAGTCCTCTTAATTCTTGCTTCTAAAGCATACGCAAGCAGAAATTTCAATGTACAATGATGTTTTTAAAAAAACAGTCAAAATGTGCTCCACTCGGGCTGAAAACGCTTGTTTGCGACATTACATTAATGTTGACTATAAATCATAAACTAAGCATTTTTCAGCTGAAATAATGAATGTAGTCCTCTTAATTCTTGCTTCTACAGCATACGCAAGCAGAAATTTCAATGTACAATGATGTTTTTAAAAAAACGGTCAAAATGTGCTCCACTCGGGCTGAAAACGCTTGTTTGGAACATTTCATTAATGTTGACTATAAATCATAAACTAAGCATTTTTCAGCTGAAATAATGAATGTAGTCCTCTTAATTCTTGCTTCTACAGCATACGCAAGCAGAAATTTCAATGTACAATGATGTTTTTAAAAAAACGGTCAAAATGTGCTCCACTCGGGCTGAAAACGCTTGTTTGGAACATTTCATTAATGTTGACTATAAATCATAAACTAAGCATTTTTCAGCTGAAATAATGAATGTAGTCCTCTTAATTCTTGCTTCTAAAGCATACGCAAGCAGAAATTTCAATGTACAATGATGTTTTCAAAAAAACAGTCAAAATGTGCTCCACTCGGGCTGAAAACGCTTGTTTGGGACATTACATTAATGTTGACTATAAATCATAAACTAAGCATTTTTCAGCTGAAATAATGAATGTAGTCCTCTTAATTCTTGCTTCTAAAGCATACGCAAGCAGAAATTTCAATGTACAATGATGTTTTTAAAAAAACAGTCAAAATGTGCTCCACTCAGGCTGAAAACGCTGTTGGGGACATTTCATTAATGTTGACTATAAATCATAAACTAAGCATTTTTCAGCTGAAATAATGAATGTAGTCCTCTTAATTCTTGCTTCTAAAGCATACGCAAGCAGAAATTTCAATGTACAATGATGTTTTTAAAAAAACAGTCAAAATGTGCTCCACTCGGGCTGAAAACGCTTGTTTGGGACATTACATTAATGTTGACTATAAATCATAAACTAAGCATTTTTCAGCTGAAATAATGAATGTAGTCCTCTTAATTCTTGCTTCTAAAGCAGACGCAAGCAGAAATTTCAATGTACAATGATGTTTTTAAAAAAATGGTCAAAATGTGCTCCACTCGGGCTGAAAACGCTTGTTTGGAACATTTCATTAATGTTGACTATAAATCATAAACTAAGCATTTTTCAGCTGAAATAATGAATGTAGTCCTCTTAATTCTTGCTTCTAAAGCATACGCAAGCAGAAATTTCAATGTACAATGATGTTTTTAAAAAAAACAGTCAAAATGTGCTCCACTCGGGCTGAAAACGCTGTTGGGGACATTTCATTAATGTTGACTATAAATCAAAAACTAAGCATTTTTCAGCTGAAATAATGAATGTAGTCCTCTTAATTCTTGCTTCTAAAGCATACGCAAGCAGAAATTTCAATGTACAATGATGTTTTTAAAAAAACAGTCAAAATGTGCTCCACTCAGGCTGAAAACGCTGTTGGGGACATTTCATTAATGTTGACTATAAATCATAAACTAAGCATTTTTCAGCTGAAATAATGAATGTAGTCCTCTTAATTCTTGCTTCTAAAGCATACGCAAGCAGAAATTTCAATGTACAATGATGTTTTCAAAAAAACAGTCAAAATGTGCTCCACTCGGGCTGAAAACGCTTGTTTGGGACATTACATTAATGTTGACTATAAATCATAAACTAAGCATTTTTCAGCTGAAATAATGAATGTAGTCCTCTTAATTCTTGCTTCTACAGCATACGCTAGCAGAAATTTCAATGTACAATGATGTTTTTAAAAAAACGGTCAAAATGTGCTCCACTCGGGCTGAAAACGCTTGTTTGGAACATTTCATTAATGTTGACTATAAATCATAAACTAAGCATTTTTCAGCTGAAATAATGAATGTAGTCCTCTTAATTCTTGCTTCTAAAGCATACGCAAGCAGAAATTTCAATGTACAATGATGTTTTCAAAAAAACAGTCAAAATGTGCTCCACTCGGGCTGAAAACGCTTGTTTGGGACATTACATTAATGTTGACTATAAATCATAAACTAAGCATTTTTCAGCTGAAATAATGAATGTAGTCCTCTTAATTCTTGCTTCTAAAGCATACGCAAGCAGAAATTTCAATGTACAATGATGTTTTTAAAAAAAACAGTCAAAATGTGCTCCACTCGGGCTGAAAACGCTGTTGGGGACATTTCATTAATGTTGACTATAAATCAAAAACTAAGCATTTTTCAGCTGAAATAATGAATGTAGTCCTCTTAATTCTTGCTTCTACAGCATACGCAAGCAGAAATTTCAATGTACAATGATGTTTTTAAAAAAACGGTCAAAATGTGCTCCACTCGGGCTGAAAACGCTTGTTTGGAACATTTCATTAATGTTGACTATAAATCATAAACTAAGCATTTTTCAGCTGAAATAATGAATGTAGTCCTCTTAATTCTTGCTTCTAAAGCATACGCAAGCAGAAATTTCAATGTACAATGATGTTTTCAAAAAAACAGTCAAAACGTGCTCCACTCGGGCTGAAAACGCTTGTTTGGGACGTTACATTAATGTTGACTATAAATCATAAACTAAGCATTTTTCAGCTGAAATAATGAATGTAGTCCTCTTAATTCTTGCTTCTAAAGCATACGCAAGCAGAAATTTCAATGTACAATGATGTTTTTAAAAAAAACAGTCAAAATGTGCTCCACTCGGGCTGAAAACGCTGTTGGGGACATTTCATTAATGTTGACTATAAATCAAAAACTAAGCATTTTTCAGCTGAAATAATGAATGTAGTCCTCTTAATTCTTGCTTCTAAAGCATACGCAAGCAGAAATTTCAATGTACAATGATGTTTTTAAAAAAACAGTCAAAATGTGCTCCACTCAGGCTGAAAACGCTGTTGGGGACATTTCATTAATGTTGACTATAAATCATAAACTAAGCATTTTTCAGCTGAAATAATGAATGTAGTCCTCTTAATTCTTGCTTCTAAAGCATACGCAAGCAGAAATTTCAATGTACAATGATGTTTTTAAAAAAACAGTCAAAATGTGCTCCACTCGGGCTGAAAACGCTTGTTTGGGACATTACATTAATGTTGACTATAAATCATAAACTAAGCATTTTTCAGCTGAAATAATGAATGTAGTCCTCTTAATTCTTGCTTCTACAGCATACGCAAGCAGAAATTTCAATGTACAATGATGTTTTTAAAAAAACAGTCAAAATGTGCTCCACTCAGGCTGAAAACGCTGTTGGGGACATTTCATTAATGTTGACTATAAATCATAAACTAAGCATTTTTCAGCTGAAATAATGAATGTAGTCCTCTTAATTCTTGCTTCTAAAGCATACGCAAGCAGAAATTTCAATGTACAATGATGTTTTTAAAAAAACAGTCAAAATGTGCTCCACTCGGGCTGAAAACGCTTGTTTGGGACATTACATTAATGTTGACTATAAATCATAAACTAAGCATTTTTCAGCTGAAATAATGAATGTAGTCCTCTTAATTCTTGCTTCTACAGCATACGCAAGCAGAAATTTCAATGTACAATGATGTTTTTAAAAAAACGGTCAAAATGTGCTCCACTCGGGCTGAAAACGCTTGTTTGGAACATTTCATTAATGTTGACTATAAATCATAAACTAAGCATTTTTCAGCTGAAATAATGAATGTAGTCCTCTTAATTCTTGCTTCTACAGCATACGCAAGCAGAAATTTCAATGTACAATGATGTTTTTAAAAAAACAGTCAAAATGTGCTCCACTCGGGCTGAAAACGCTTGTTTGGGACATTTCATTAATGTTGACTATAAATCATAAACTAAGCATTTTTCAGCTGAAATAATGAATGTAGTCCTCTTAATTCTTGCTTCTACAGCATACGCAAGCAGAAATTTCAATGTACAATGATGTTTTTAAAAAAACGGTCAAAATGTGCTCCACTCGGGCTGAAAACGCTTGTTTGGAACATTTCATTAATGTTGACTATAAATCATAAACTAAGCATTTTTCAGCTGAAATAATGAATGTAGTCCTCTTAATTCTTGCTTCTAAAGCAGACGCAAGCAGAAATTTCAATGTACAATGATGTTTTCAAAAAAACAGTCAAAATGTGCTCCACTCGGGCTGAAAACGCTTGTTTGGGACATTACATTAATGTTGACTATAAATCATAAACTAAGCATTTTTCAGCTGAAATAATGAATGTAGTCCTCTTAATTCTTGCTTCTACAGCATACGCAAGCAGAAATTTCAATGTACAATGATGTTTTTAAAAAAACGGTCAAAATGTGCTCCACTCGGGCTGAAAACGCTTGTTTGGAACATTTCATTAATGTTGACTATAAATTATAAACTAAGCATTTTTCAGCTGAAATAATGAATGTAGTCCTCTTAATTCTTGCTTCTACAGCATACGCAAGCAGAAATTTCAATGTACAATGATGTTTTTAAAAAAACGGTCAAAATGTGCTCCACTCGGGCTGAAAACGCTTGTTTGGGACATTACATTAATGTTGACTATAAATCATAAACTAAGCATTTTTCAGCTGAAATAATGAATGTAGTCCTCTTAATTCTTGCTTCTAAAGCATACGCAAGCAGAAATTTCAATGTACAATGATGTTTTTAAAAAAACAGTCAAAATGTGCTCCACTCGGGCTGAAAACGCTTGTTTGGGACATTACATTAATGTTGACTATAAATCATAAACTAAGCATTTTTCAGCTGAAATAATGAATGTAGTCCTCTTAATTCTTGCTTCTAAAGCATACGCAAGCAGAAATTTCAATGTACAATGATGTTTTTAAAAAAACAGTCAAAATGTGCTCCACTCAGGCTGAAAACGCTGTTGGGGACATTTCATTAATGTTGACTATAAATCATAAACTAAGCATTTTTCAGCTGAAATAATGAATGTAGTCCTCTTAATTCTTGCTTCTAAAGCATACGCAAGCAGAAATTTCAATGTACAATGATGTTTTTAAAAAAACAGTCAAAATGTGCTCCACTCGGGCTGAAAACGCTTGTTTGCGACATTACATTAATGTTGACTATAAATCATAAACTAAGCATTTTTCAGCTGAAATAATGAATGTAGTCCTCTTAATTCTTGCTTCTACAGCATACGCAAGCAGAAATTTCAATGTACAATGATGTTTTTAAAAAAACGGTCAAAATGTGCTCCACTCGGGCTGAAAACGCTTGTTTGGGACATTACATTAATGTTGACTATAAATCATAAACTAAGCATTTTTCAGCTGAAATAATGAATGTAGTCCTCTTAATTCTTGCTTCTAAAGCAGACGCAAGCAGAAATTTCAATGTACAATGATGTTTTTAAAAAAATGGTCAAAATGTGCTCCACTCGGGCTGAAAACGCTTGTTTGGAACATTTCATTAATGTTGACTATAAATCATAAACTAAGCATTTTTCAGCTGAAATAATGAATGTAGTCCTCTTAATTCTTGCTTCTAAAGCAGACGCAAGCAGAAATTTCAATGTACAATGATGTTTTTAAAAAAAACAGTCAAAATGTGCTCCACTCGGGCTGAAAACGCTGTTGGGGACATTTCATTAATGTTGACTATAAATCAAAAACTAAGCATTTTTCAGCTGAAATAATGAATGTAGTCCTCTTAATTCTTGCTTCTAAAGCATACGCAAGCAGAAATTTCAATGTACAATGATGTTTTTAAAAAAAACAGTCAAAATGTGCTCCACTCGGGCTGAAAACGCTGTTGGGGACATTTCATTAATGTTGACTATAAATCAAAAACTAAGCATTTTTCAGCTGAAATAATGAATGTAGTCCTCTTAATTCTTGCTTCTAAAGCATACGCAAGCAGAAATTTCAATGTACAATGATGTTTTTAAAAAAACAGTCAAAATGTGCTCCACTCAGGCTGAAAACGCTGTTGGGGACATTTCATTAATGTTGACTATAAATCATAAACTAAGCATTTTTCAGCTGAAATAATGAATGTAGTCCTCTTAATTCTTGCTTCTAAAGCATACGCAAGCAGAAATTTCAATGTACAATGATGTTTTTAAAAAAACAGTCAAAATGTGCTCCACTCGGGCTGAAAACGCTTGTTTGGGACATTACATTAATGTTGACTATAAATCATAAACTAAGCATTTTTCAGCTGAAATAATGAATGTAGTCCTCTTAATTCTTGCTTCTAAAGCAGACGCAAGCAGAAATTTCAATGTACAATGATGTTTTTAAAAAAATGGTCAAAATGTGCTCCACTCGGGCTGAAAACGCTTGTTTGGAACATTTCATTAATGTTGACTATAAATCATAAACTAAGCATTTTTCAGCTGAAATAATGAATGTAGTCCTCTTAATTCTTGCTTCTAAAGCATACGCAAGCAGAAATTTCAATGTACAATGATGTTTTTAAAAAAACAGTCAAAATGTGCTCCACTCGGGCTGAAAACGCTTGTTTGGGACATTACATTAATGTTGACTATAAATCATAAACAAAGCATTTTTCAGCTGAAATAATGAATGTAGTCCTCTTAATTCTTGCTTCTACAGCATACGCTAGCAGAAATTTCAATGTACAATGATGTTTTTAAAAAAACGGTCAAAATGTGCTCCACTCGGGCTGAAAACGCTTGTTTGGAACATTTCATTAATGTTGACTATAAATCATAAACTAAGCATTTTTCAGCTGAAATAATGAATGTAGTCCTCTTAATTCTTGCTTCTAAAGCATACGCAAGCAGAAATTTCAATGTACAATGATGTTTTCAAAAAAACAGTCAAAATGTGCTCCACTCGGGCTGAAAACGCTTGTTTGGGACATTACATTAATGTTGACTATAAATCATAAACTAAGCATTTTTCAGCTGAAATAATGAATGTAGTCCTCTTAATTCTTGCTTCTAAAGCATACGCAAGCAGAAATTTCAATGTACAATGATGTTTTTAAAAAAAACAGTCAAAATGTGCTCCACTCGGGCTGAAAACGCTGTTGGGGACATTTCATTAACGTTGACTATAAATCAAAAACTAAGCATTTTTCAGCTGAAATAATGAATGTAGTCCTCTTAATTCTTGCTTCTAAAGCATACGCAAGCAGAAATTTCAATGTACAATGATGTTTTTAAAAAAAACAGTCAAAATGTGCTCCACTCGGGCTGAAAACGCTGTTGGGGACATTTCATTAATGTTGACTATAAATCAAAAACTAAGCATTTTTCAGCTGAAATAATGAATGTAGTCCTCTTAATTCTTGCTTCTAAAGCATACGCAAGCAGAAATTTCAATGTACAATGATGTTTTTAAAAAAACAGTCAAAATGTGCTCCACTCAGGCTGAAAACGCTGTTGGGGACATTTCATTAATGTTGACTATAAATCATAAACTAAGCATTTTTCAGCTGAAATAATGAATGTAGTCCTCTTAATTCTTGCTTCTAAAGCATACGCAAGCAGAAATTTCAATGTACAATGATGTTTTTAAAAAAACAGTCAAAATGTGCTCCACTCGGGCTGAAAACGCTTGTTTGGGACATTACATTAATGTTGACTATAAATCATAAACTAAGCATTTTTCAGCTGAAATAATGAATGTAGTCCTCTTAATTCTTGCTTCTACAGCATACGCAAGCAGAAATTTCAATGTACAATGATGTTTTTAAAAAAACAGTCAAAATGTGCTCCACTCAGGCTGAAAACGCTGTTGGGGACATTTCATTAATGTTGACTATAAATCATAAACTAAGCATTTTTCAGCTGAAATAATGAATGTAGTCCTCTTAATTCTTGCTTCTAAAGCATACGCAAGCAGAAATTTCAATGTACAATGATGTTTTTAAAAAAACGGTCAAAATGTGCTCCACTCGGGCTGAAAACGCTTGTTTGGGACATTACATTAATGTTGACTATAAATCATAAACTAAGCATTTTTCAGCTGAAATAATGAATGTAGTCCTCTTAATTCTTGCTTCTACAGCATACGCAAGCAGAAATTTCAATGTACAATGATGTTTTTAAAAAAACGGTCAAAATGTGCTCCACTCGGGCTGAAAACGCTTGTTTGGAACATTTCATTAATGTTGACTATAAATCATAAACTAAGCATTTTTCAGCTGAAATAATGAATGTAGTCCTCTTAATTCTTGCTTCTACAGCATACGCAAGCAGAAATTTCAATGTACAATGATGTTTTTAAAAAAACGGTCAAAATGTGCTCCACTCGGGCTGAAAACGCTTGTTTGGGACATTTCATTAATGTTGACTATAAATCATAAACTAAGCATTTTTCAGCTGAAATAATGAATGTAGTCCTCTTAATTCTTGCTTCTACAGCATACGCAAGCAGAAATTTCAATGTACAATGATGTTTTTAAAAAAACGGTCAAAATGTGCTCCACTCGGGCTGAAAACGCTTGTTTGGAACATTTCATTAATGTTGACTATAAATCATAAACTAAGCATTTTTCAGCTGAAATAATGAATGTAGTCCTCTTAATTCTTGCTTCTAAAGCAGACGCAAGCAGAAATTTCAATGTACAATGATGTTTTCAAAAAAACAGTCAAAATGTGCTCCACTCGGGCTGAAAACGCTTGTTTGGGACATTACATTAATGTTGACTATAAATCATAAACTAAGCATTTTTCAGCTGAAATAATGAATGTAGTCCTCTTAATTCTTGCTTCTACAGCATACGCAAGCAGAAATTTCAATGTACAATGATGTTTTTAAAAAAACGGTCAAAATGTGCTCCACTCGGGCTGAAAACGCTTGTTTGGAACATTTCATTAATGTTGACTATAAATTATAAACTAAGCATTTTTCAGCTGAAATAATGAATGTAGTCCTCTTAATTCTTGCTTCTACAGCATACGCAAGCAGAAATTTCAATGTACAATGATGTTTTTAAAAAAACGGTCAAAATGTGCTCCACTCGGGCTGAAAACGCTTGTTTGGGACATTACATTAATGTTGACTATAAATCATAAACTAAGCATTTTTCAGCTGAAATAATGAATGTAGTCCTCTTAATTCTTGCTTCTAAAGCATACGCAAGCAGAAATTTCAATGTACAATGATGTTTTTAAAAAAACAGTCAAAATGTGCTCCACTCGGGCTGAAAACGCTTGTTTGGGACATTACATTAATGTTGACTATAAATCATAAACTAAGCATTTTTCAGCTGAAATAATGAATGTAGTCCTCTTAATTCTTGCTTCTAAAGCATACGCAAGCAGAAATTTCAATGTACAATGATGTTTTTAAAAAAACAGTCAAAATGTGCTCCACTCAGGCTGAAAACGCTGTTGGGGACATTTCATTAATGTTGACTATAAATCATAAACTAAGCATTTTTCAGCTGAAATAATGAATGTAGTCCTCTTAATTCTTGCTTCTAAAGCATACGCAAGCAGAAATTTCAATGTACAATGATGTTTTTAAAAAAACAGTCAAAATGTGCTCCACTCGGGCTGAAAACGCTTGTTTGCGACATTACATTAATGTTGACTATAAATCATAAACTAAGCATTTTTCAGCTGAAATAATGAATGTAGTCCTCTTAATTCTTGCTTCTAAAGCATACGCAAGCAGAAATTTCAATGTACAATGATGTTTTTAAAAAAACAGTCAAAATGTGCTCCACTCGGGCTGAAAACGCTTGTTTGGGACATTTCATTAATGTTGACTATAAATCAAAAACTAAGCATTTTTCAGCTGAAATAATGAATGTAGTCCTCTTAATTCTTGCTTCTAAAGCATACGCAAGCAGAAATTTCAATGTACAATGATGTTTTTAAAAAAACAGTCAAAATGTGCTCCACTCGGGCTGAAAACGCTTGTTTGGGACATTTCATTAATGTTGACTATAAATCATAAACTAAGCATTTTTCAGCTGAAATAATGAATGTAGTCCTCTTAATTCTTGCTTCTACAGCATACGCAAGCAGAAATTTCAATGTACAATGATGTTTTTAAAAAAACGGTCAAAATGTGCTCCACTCGGGCTGAAAACGCTTGTTTGGAACATTTCATTAATGTTGACTATAAATCATAAACTAAGCATTTTTCAGCTGAAATAATGAATGTAGTCCTCTTAATTCTTGCTTCTAAAGCAGACGCAAGCAGAAATTTCAATGTACAATGATGTTTTTAAAAAAAACAGTCAAAATGTGCTCCACTCGGGCTGAAAACGCTGTTGGGGACATTTCATTAATGTTGACTATAAATCAAAAACTAAGCATTTTTCAGCTGAAATAATGAATGTAGTCCTCTTAATTCTTGCTTCTAAAGCATACGCAAGCAGAAATTTCAATGTACAATGATGTTTTTAAAAAAAACAGTCAAAATGTGCTCCACTCGGGCTGAAAACGCTGTTGGGGACATTTCATTAATGTTGACTATAAATCAAAAACTAAGCATTTTTCAGCTGAAATAATGAATGTAGTCCTCTTAATTCTTGCTTCTAAAGCATACGCAAGCAGAAATTTCAATGTACAATGATGTTTTTAAAAAAACAGTCAAAATGTGCTCCACTCAGGCTGAAAACGCTGTTGGGGACATTTCATTAATGTTGACTATAAATCATAAACTAAGCATTTTTCAGCTGAAATAATGAATGTAGTCCTCTTAATTCTTGCTTCTAAAGCATACGCAAGCAGAAATTTCAATGTACAATGATGTTTTTAAAAAAACAGTCAAAATGTGCTCCACTCGGGCTGAAAACGCTTGTTTGGGACATTACATTAATGTTGACTATAAATCATAAACTAAGCATTTTTCAGCTGAAATAATGAATGTAGTCCTCTTAATTCTTGCTTCTAAAGCAGACGCAAGCAGAAATTTCAATGTACAATGATGTTTTTAAAAAAATGGTCAAAATGTGCTCCACTCGGGCTGAAAACGCTTGTTTGGAACATTTCATTAATGTTGACTATAAATCATAAACTAAGCATTTTTCAGCTGAAATAATGAATGTAGTCCTCTTAATTCTTGCTTCTAAAGCATACGCAAGCAGAAATTTCAATGTACAATGATGTTTTTAAAAAAACAGTCAAAATGTGCTCCACTCGGGCTGAAAACGCTTGTTTGGGACATTACATTAATGTTGACTATAAATCATAAACAAAGCATTTTTCAGCTGAAATAATGAATGTAGTCCTCTTAATTCTTGCTTCTACAGCATACGCAAGCAGAAATTTCAATGTACAATGATGTTTTTAAAAAAACGGTCAAAATGTGCTCCACTCGGGCTGAAAACGCTTGTTTGGAACATTTCATTAATGTTGACTTTAAATTATAAACTAAGCATTTTTCAGCTGAAATAATGAATGTAGTCCTCTTAATTCTTGCTTCTACAGCATACGCAAGCAGAAATTTCAATGTACAATGATGTTTTTAAAAAAAACAGTCAAAATGTGCTCCACTCGGGCTGAAAACGCTGTTGGGGACATTTCATTAATGTTGACTATAAATCAAAAACTAAGCATTTTTCAGCTGAAATAATGAATGTAGTCCTCTTAATTCTTGCTTCTAAAGCATACGCAAGCAGAAATTTCAATGTACAATGATGTTTTTAAAAAAACAGTCAAAATGTGCTCCACTCAGGCTGAAAACGCTGTTGGGGACATTTCATTAATGTTGACTATAAATCATAAACTAAGCATTTTTCAGCTGAAATAATGAATGTAGTCCTCTTAATTCTTGCTTCTAAAGCATACGCAAGCAGAAATTTCAATGTACAATGATGTTTTTAAAAAAACAGTCAAAATGTGCTCCACTCGGGCTGAAAACGCTTGTTTGGGACATTACATTAATGTTGACTATAAATCATAAACTAAGCATTTTTCAGCTGAAATAATGAATGTAGTCCTCTTAATTCTTGCTTCTACAGCATACGCAAGCAGAAATTTCAATGTACAATGATGTTTTTAAAAAAACGGTCAAAATGTGCTCCACTCGGGCTGAAAACGCTTGTTTGGAACATTTCATTAATGTTGACTATAAATCATAAACTAAGCATTTTTCAGCTGAAATAATGAATGTAGTCCTCTTAATTCTTGCTTCTAAAGCATACGCAAGCAGAAATTTCAATGTACAATGATGTTTTCAAAAAAACAGTCAAAATGTGCTCCACTCGGGCTGAAAACGCTTGTTTGGGACATTACATTAATGTTGACTATAAATCATAAACTAAGCATTTTTCAGCTGAAATAATGAATGTAGTCCTCTTAATTCTTGCTTCTAAAGCATACGCAAACAGAAATTTCAATGTACAATGATGTTTTTAAAAAAACGGTCAAAATGTGCTCCACTCGGGCTGAAAACGCTTGTTTGGGACATTTCATTAATGTTGACTATAAATCATAAACTAAGCATTTTTCAGCTGAAATAATGAATGTAGTCCTCTTAATTCTTGCTTCTAAAGCATACGCAAGCAGAAATTTCAATGTACAATGATGTTTTTAAAAAAAACAGTCAAAATGTGCTCCACTCGGGCTGAAAACGCTGTTGGGGACATTTCATTAATGTTGACTATAAATCAAAAACTAAGCATTTTTCAGCTGAAATAATGAATGTAGTCCTCTTAATTCTTGCTTCTAAAGCATACGCAAGCAGAAATTTCAATGTACAATGATGTTTTTAAAAAAAACAGTCAAAATGTGCTCCACTCGGGCTGAAAACGCTGTTGGGGACATTTCATTAATGTTGACTATAAATCAAAAACTAAGCATTTTTCAGCTGAAATAATGAATGTAGTCCTCTTAATTCTTGCTTCTAAAGCATACGCAAGCAGAAATTTCAATGTACAATGATGTTTTTAAAAAAACAGTCAAAATGTGCTCCACTCAGGCTGAAAACGCTGTTGGGGACATTTCATTAATGTTGACTATAAATCATAAACTAAGCATTTTTCAGCTGAAATAATGAATGTAGTCCTCTTAATTCTTGCTTCTAAAGCATACGCAAGCAGAAATTTCAATGTACAATGATGTTTTTAAAAAAACAGTCAAAATGTGCTCCACTCGGGCTGAAAACGCTTGTTTGGGACATTACATTAATGTTGACTATAAATCATAAACTAAGCATTTTTCAGCTGAAATAATGAATGTAGTCCTCTTAATTCTTGCTTCTAAAGCAGACGCAAGCAGAAATTTCAATGTACAATGATGTTTTTAAAAAAATGGTCAAAATGTGCTCCACTCGGGCTGAAAACGCTTGTTTGGAACATTTCATTAATGTTGACTATAAATCATAAACTAAGCATTTTTCAGCTGAAATAATGAATGTAGTCCTCTTAATTCTTGCTTCTAAAGCATACGCAAGCAGAAATTTCAATGTACAATGATGTTTTTAAAAAAACAGTCAAAATGTGCTCCACTCGGGCTGAAAACGCTTGTTTGGGACATTACATTAATGTTGACTATAAATCATAAACTAAGCATTTTTCAGCTGAAATAATGAATGTAGTCCTCTTAATTCTTGCTTCTACAGCATACGCAAGCAGAAATTTCAATGTACAATGATGTTTTTAAAAAAACGGTCAAAATGTGCTCCACTCGGGCTGAAAACGCTTGTTTGGAACATTTCATTAATGTTGACTATAAATTATAAACTAAGCATTTTTCAGCTGAAATAATGAATGTAGTCCTCTTAATTCTTGCTTCTACAGCATACGCAAGCAGAAATTTCAATGTACAATGATGTTTTTAAAAAAACGGTCAAAATGTGCTCCACTCGGGCTGAAAACGCTTGTTTGGGACATTACATTAATGTTGACTATAAATCATAAACTAAGCATTTTTCAGCTGAAATAATGAATGTAGTCCTCTTAATTCTTGCTTCTAAAGCATACGCAAGCAGAAATTTCAATGTACAATGATGTTTTTAAAAAAACAGTCAAAATGTGCTCCACTCGGGCTGAAAACGCTTGTTTGGGACATTACATTAATGTTGACTATAAATCATAAACTAAGCATTTTTCAGCTGAAATAATGAATGTAGTCCTCTTAATTCTTGCTTCTAAAGCAGACGCAAGCAGAAATTTCAATGTACAATGATGTTTTTAAAAAAACGGTCAAAATGTGCTCCACTCGGGCTGAAAACGCTTGTTTGGAACATTTCATTAATGTTGACTATAAATTATAAACTAAGCATTTTTCAGCTGAAATAATGAATGTAGTCCTCTTAATTCTTGCTTCTACAGCATACGCAAGCAGAAATTTCAATGTACAATGATGTTTTTAAAAAAACGGTCAAAATGTGCTCCACTCGGGCTGAAAACGCTTGTTTGGGACATTACATTAATGTTGACTATAAATCATAAACTAAGCATTTTTCAGCTGAAATAATGAATGTAGTCCTCTTAATTCTTGCTTCTAAAGCATACGCAAGCAGAAATTTCAATGTACAATGATGTTTTTAAAAAAACAGTCAAAATGTGCTCCACTCGGGCTGAAAACGCTTGTTTGGGACATTACATTAATGTTGACTATAAATCATAAACTAAGCATTTTTCAGCTGAAATAATGAATGTAGTCCTCTTAATTCTTGCTTCTAAAGCATACGCAAGCAGAAATTTCAATGTACAATGATGTTTTTAAAAAAACAGTCAAAATGTGCTCCACTCAGGCTGAAAACGCTGTTGGGGACATTTCATTAATGTTGACTATAAATCATAAACTAAGCATTTTTCAGCTGAAATAATGAATGTAGTCCTCTTAATTCTTGCTTCTAAAGCATACGCAAGCAGAAATTTCAATGTACAATGATGTTTTTAAAAAAACAGTCAAAATGTGCTCCACTCGGGCTGAAAACGCTTGTTTGCGACATTACATTAATGTTGACTATAAATCATAAACTAAGCATTTTTCAGCTGAAATAATGAATGTAGTCCTCTTAATTCTTGCTTCTACAGCATACGCAAGCAGAAATTTCAATGTACAATGATGTTTTTAAAAAAACGGTCAAAATGTGCTCCACTCGGGCTGAAAACGCTTGTTTGGAACATTTCATTAATGTTGACTATAAATCATAAACTAAGCATTTTTCAGCTGAAATAATGAATGTAGTCCTCTTAATTCTTGCTTCTACAGCATACGCAAGCAGAAATTTCAATGTACAATGATGTTTTTAAAAAAACGGTCAAAATGTGCTCCACTCGGGCTGAAAACGCTTGTTTGGAACATTTCATTAATGTTGACTATAAATCATAAACTAAGCATTTTTCAGCTGAAATAATGAATGTAGTCCTCTTAATTCTTGCTTCTAAAGCATACGCAAGCAGAAATTTCAATGTACAATGATGTTTTCAAAAAAACAGTCAAAATGTGCTCCACTCGGGCTGAAAACGCTTGTTTGGGACATTACATTAATGTTGACTATAAATCATAAACTAAGCATTTTTCAGCTGAAATAATGAATGTAGTCCTCTTAATTCTTGCTTCTAAAGCATACGCAAGCAGAAATTTCAATGTACAATGATGTTTTTAAAAAAACAGTCAAAATGTGCTCCACTCAGGCTGAAAACGCTGTTGGGGACATTTCATTAATGTTGACTATAAATCATAAACTAAGCATTTTTCAGCTGAAATAATGAATGTAGTCCTCTTAATTCTTGCTTCTAAAGCATACGCAAGCAGAAATTTCAATGTACAATGATGTTTTTAAAAAAACAGTCAAAATGTGCTCCACTCGGGCTGAAAACGCTTGTTTGGGACATTACATTAATGTTGACTATAAATCATAAACTAAGCATTTTTCAGCTGAAATAATGAATGTAGTCCTCTTAATTCTTGCTTCTACAGCATACGCAAGCAGAAATTTCAATGTACAATGATGTTTTTAAAAAAACGGTCAAAATGTGCTCCACTCGGGCTGAAAACGCTTGTTTGGAACATTTCATTAATGTTGACTATAAATCATAAACTAAGCATTTTTCAGCTGAAATAATGAATGTAGTCCTCTTAATTCTTGCTTCTACAGCATACGCAAGCAGAAATTTCAATGTACAATGATGTTTTTAAAAAAACAGTCAAAATGTGCTCCACTCGGGCTGAAAACGCTTGTTTGGGACATTTCATTAATGTTGACTATAAATCATAAACTAAGCATTTTTCAGCTGAAATAATGAATGTAGTCCTCTTAATTCTTGCTTCTACAGCATACGCAAGCAGAAATTTCAATGTACAATGATGTTTTTAAAAAAACGGTCAAAATGTGCTCCACTCGGGCTGAAAACGCTTGTTTGGAACATTTCATTAATGTTGACTATAAATCATAAACTAAGCATTTTTCAGCTGAAATAATGAATGTAGTCCTCTTAATTCTTGCTTCTAAAGCAGACGCAAGCAGAAATTTCAATGTACAATGATGTTTTCAAAAAAACAGTCAAAATGTGCTCCACTCGGGCTGAAAACGCTTGTTTGGGACATTACATTAATGTTGACTATAAATCATAAACTAAGGATTTTTCAGCTGAAATAATGAATGTAGTCCTCTTAATTCTTGCTTCTAAAGCATACGCAAACAGAAATTTCAATGTACAATGATGTTTTTAAAAAAACGGTCAAAATGTGCTCCACTCGGGCTGAAAACGCTTGTTTGGAACATTTCATTAATGTTGACTATAATTCATAAACTAAGCATTTTCAGCTGAAATAATGAATGTAGTCCTCTTAATTCTTGCTTCTAAAGCATACGCAAGCAGAAATTTCAATGTACAATGATGTTTTTAAAAAAACAGTCAAAATGTGCTCCACTCGGGCTGAAAACGCTTGTTTGGGACATTACATTAATGTTGACTATAAATCATAAACTAAGCATTTTTCAGCTGAAATAATGAATGTAGTCCTCTTAATTCTTGCTTCTAAAGCAGACGCAAGCAGAAATTTCAATGTACAATGATGTTTTTAAAAAAATGGTCAAAATGTGCTCCACTCGGGCTGAAAACGCTTGTTTGGAACATTTCATTAATGTTGACTATAAATCATAAACTAAGCATTTTTCAGCTGAAATAATGAATGTAGTCCTCTTAATTCTTGCTTCTAAAGCATACGCAAGCAGAAATTTCAATGTACAATGATGTTTTTAAAAAAAAACAGTCAAAATGTGCTCCACTCGGGCTGAAACGCTGTTGGGGACATTTCATTAATGTTGACTATAAATCAAAAACTAAGCATTTTTCAGCTGAAATAATGAATGTAGTCCTCTTAATTCTTGCTTCTAAAGCATACGCAAGCAGAAATTTCAATGTACAATGATGTTTTTAAAAAAACAGTCAAAATGTGCTCCACTCAGGCTGAAAACGCTGTTGGGGACATTTCATTAATGTTGACTATAAATCATAAACTAAGCATTTTTCAGCTGAAATAATGAATGTAGTCCTCTTAATTCTTGCTTCTAAAGCATACGCAAGCAGAAATTTCAATGTACAATGATGTTTTCAAAAAAACAGTCAAAATGTGCTCCACTCGGGCTGAAAACGCTTGTTTGGGACATTACATTAATGTTGACTATAAATCATAAACCTAAGCATTTTTCAGCTGAAATAATGAATGTAGTCCTCTTAATTCTTGCTTCTAAAGCATACGCAAGCAGAAATTTCAATGTACAATGATGTTTTTAAAAAAAACGGTCAAAATGTGCTCCACTCGGGCTGAAAACGCTTGTTTGGAACATTTCATTAATGTTGACTATAAATCATAAACTAAGCATTTTTCAGCTGAAATAATGAATGTAGTCCTCTTAATTCTTGCTTCTAAAGCATACGCAAGCAGAAATTTCAATGTACAATGATGTTTTCAAAAAAACAGTCAAAATGTGCTCCACTCGGGCTGAAAACGCTTGTTTGGGACATTACATTAATGTTGACTATAAATCATAAACTAAGCATTTTTTCAGCTGAAATAATGAATGTAGTCCTCTTAATTCTTGCTTCTAAAGCATACGCAAGCAGAAATTTCAATGTACAATGATGTTTTTAAAAAAAACAGTCAAAATGTGCTCCACTCGGGCTGAAAACGCTGTTGGGGACATTTCATTAATGTTGACTATAAATCAAAAACTAAGCATTTTTCAGCTGAAATAATGAATGTAGTCCTCTTAATTCTTGCTTCTACAGCATACGCAAGCAGAAATTTCAATGTACAATGATGTTTTTAAAAAAAACGGTCAAAATGTGCTCCACTCGGGCTGAAAACGCTTGTTTGGAACATTTCATTAATGTTGACTATAAATCATAAACTAAGCATTTTTTCAGCTGAAATAATGAATGTAGTCCTCTTAATTCTTGCTTCTAAAGCATACGCAAGCAGAAATTTCAATGTACAATGATGTTTTCAAAAAAACAGTCAAAATGTGCTCCACTCGGGCTGAAAACGCTTGTTTGGGACGTTACAATAATGTTGACTATAAATCATAAACTAAGCATTTTTCAGCTGAAATAATGAATGTAGTCCTCTTAATTCTTGCTTCTAAAGCATACGCAAGCAGAAATTTCAATGTACAATGATGTTTTTAAAAAAACAGTCAAAATGTGCTCCACTCGGGCCTGAAAACGCTTGTTTCGGGACATTACATTAATGTTGACTATAAATCATAAACTAAGCATTTTTCAGCTGAAATAATGAATGTAGTCCTCTTAATTCTTGCTTCTAAAGCATACGCAAGCAGAAATTTCAATGTACAATGATGTTTTTAAAAAAACAGTCAAAATGTGCTCCACTCGGGCTGAAAACGCTTGTTTGGGACATTACATTAATGTTGACTATAAATCATAAACTAAGCATTTTTCAGCTGAAATAATGAATGTAGTCCTCTTAATTCTTGCTTCTAAAGCATACGCAAGCAGAAATTTCAATGTACAATGATGTTTTTAAAAAACAGTCAAAATGTGCTCCACTCGGGCTGAAAACGCTTGTTTGGGACATTACATTAATGTTGACTATAAATCATAAACTAAGCATTTTTCAGCTGAAATAATGAATGTAGTCCTCTTAATTCTTGCTTCTAAAGCATACGCAAGCAGAAATTTCAATGTACAATGATGTTTTTAAAAAAACAGGTCAAAATGTGCTCCACTCAGGCTGAAAACGCTGTTGGGGACATTTCATTAATGTTGACTATAAATCATAAACTAAGCATTTTTCAGCTGAAATAATGAATGTAGTCCTCTTAATTCTTGCTTCTAAAGCATACGCAAGCAGAAATTTCAATGTACAATGATGTTTTTAAAAAAACAGTCAAAATGTGCTCCACTCGGGCTGAAAACGCTTGTTTGCGACATTACATTAATGTTGACTATAAATCATAAACTAAGCATTTTTCAGCTGAAATAATGAATGTAGTCCTCTTAATTCTTGCTTCTACAGCATACGCAAGCAGAAATTTCAATGTACAATGATGTTTTTAAAAAAACGGTCAAAATGTGCTCCACTCGGGCTGAAAACGCTTGTTTGGAACATTTCATTAATGTTGACTATAAATCATAAACTAAGCATTTTTTCAGCTGAAATAATGAATGTAGTCCTCTTAATTCTTGCTTCTACAGCATACGCAAGCAGAAATTTCAATGTACAATGATGTTTTTAAAAAAACGGTCAAAATGTGCTCCACTCGGGCTGAAAACGCTTGTTTGGACATTTCATTAATGTTGACTATAAATCATAAACTAAGCATTTTTCAGCTGAAATAATGAATGTAGTCCTCTTAATTCTTGCTTCTAAAGCATACGCAAGCAGAAATTTCAATGTACAATGATGTTTTCAAAAAAACAGTCAAAATGTGCTCCACTCAGGCTGAAAACGCTTGTTTGGGGACATTTCATTAATGTTGACTATAAATCATAAACTAAGCATTTTTCAGCTGAAATAATGAATGTAGTCCTCTTAATTCTTGCTTCTAAAGCATACGCAAGCAGAAATTTCAATGTACAATGATGTTTTTAAAAAAACAGTCAAAATGTGCTCCACTCGGGCTGAAAACGCTTGTTTGGGACATTACATTAATGTTGACTATAAATCATAAACTAAGCATTTTTCAGCTGAAATAATGAATGTAGTCCTCTTAATTCTTGCTTCTACAGCATACGCAAGCAGAAATTTCAATGTACAATGATGTTTTTAAAAAAACGGTCAAAATGTGCTCCACTCGGGCTGAAAACGCTTGTTTGGAACATTTCATTAATGTTGACTATAAATCATAAACTAAGCATTTTTCAGCTGAAATAATGAATGTAGTCCTCTTAATTCTTGCTTCTACAGCATACGCAAGCAGAAATTTCAATGTACAATGATGTTGTTAAAAAAACAGTCAAAATGTGCTCCACTCGGGCTGAAAACGCTTGTTTGGGACATTTCATTAATGTTGACTATAAATCATAAACTAAGCATTTTTCAGCTGAAATAATGAATGTAGTCTCTTAATTCTTGCTTCTACAGCATACGCAAGCAGAAATTTCAATTGTACAATGATGTTTTTAAAAAAACGGTCAAAATGTGCTCAACTCGGGCTGAAAACGCTTGTTTGGAACATTTCATTAATGTTGACTATAAATCATAAACTAAGCATTTTTCAGCTGAAATAATGAATGTAGTCCTCTTAATTCTTGCTTCTAAAGCAGACGCAAGCAGAAATTTCAATGATGTACACATTATG